>NC_056750.1:782987627-783287627 GCF_019279795.1 Protopterus annectens | reverse complement strand
GTACAGGTGTGCATCCCTGCAGGTGATCATAGCTGTGTACCTAGCTATTCCCTAAGGGGACATGGGTTGTGTAGGGGTTGTGTGTACAGTGTTATCCTGGCAGGTGGCAGCAGGCAATCTACCAACAAGCACTACTGTCGTGACCCTCAGGGTGAGAATGACATGCATCAGCCAATCCTCCAGGTGTCTCCTGCACATGACCACTGAGGTGATCAAGGTGACATGTATGCAACATGCATTACAACACATGGTTAGTGTCTGTGATGGAGACCTGTACCCAAACATGTTCGGTTGACTGTATTAGTGTAGTGGAGGTACCTGTGGCATGTGATGCGTACAGGGTGACATCTCCTTTATGTGCCACTTCTTACACAGCTGGGAAGACATGTCAGTGTCAATCAAGCTTAGGTTGCCTGTACATATCCCAGCTGTATACCTGCCATCTCCACATCTGTACAGGGACTGTCAGTCATCAGCTTGGCAAGTAGCTATGCAGAGGCATGAGTGCATTGACAGTTGTCTGACAACAATATGTATGCCATAACTACATGTCGGATGCCCTCACTAACATGTGTTGTACAGACGGTAGTCTACAGTTACATTCCACATGATGGATAATTACCCAGTAAGGGGTATATACTGTGACACAGCTCACACACCAGGGATACAGCAGGGAAGCCTCAGTGTCCAATCATGCTCGCAGCTGTGCCTGTTGTCAGTACTACATTAAGCACTCTGCTCTTGGCTGGGTTAGCACTGTCAACAGTAGTACTGTCATGATACACTACATGCCAGTGTGACAGCACATACCCTGGGCTACTACGCCTGTATGTAACACATTCACATGGATAACAATGCTGTACAGGCCTCATATATATGTCTGTGTCCCACACATGACAGTCACACCCCTTGCTACTGTAATGACAGCATATAGGTGCATGTATTGTACATGGCATTACATACACTTATTACAGATTATCAGACTGAGTTGTGTGTCCTGGTTTCCAGGGCTAAGCTATGCTTAGCAATTATCAACATTGCTGCAATATAACAACTAAGCTGATTTGTGCACTGGTAAGCACTGCCTACACTGTGTAAGTGCCCGTAAGTTTACCCATAGCTTAGTACCGCTTAGCTTCCCATGCAAATGCACGTAAAGCAGCACAAAACTGCCTTAACCACTCTGTATCTGACAGCCCTTGTTTTGCCCAGCAAAAAAATGAACAGCCCTTGCAGGTCTTGAACCTAGAACCCTTTACACTGAAGTCACAACACTTAACCACTACACCATGACCACTGTGAAGACAACTGTTGTTTTACCAATATAGCTGTCAATACACATATTGAGTAGTATTGAACAATTGCCTTTAGTTCCTAAATTGTGTAGTCCTTGTTATTAATATGACTGTTGCATCACATATGTTGTTTTATCATAATGTGCACATAGCAGATACATACGATGAGATACATGTGGGAGGGTATGCACAACCGTGACATTTACTCATGACAGGAATATGGTCATATACATATAATAGGTCTATATATGTCTATATGTACATACACATGTATACACATACATATGTCTGTATACACATCTGTATAGTGCTACATATATATGGCCATGCGTACATCTCTTCGTATTTATTTGCATATATATATATATATATATATATATATATATATATATATATATATATATATATATATATATATATATATATATATAGATATATATAGATATATGTATACATAGATATGGATATGCGTATGTATATATATATATATATATATATATATATATATATATGTATATATAGATATGTCTATATAGCTATATATGTATGCACATTCTATGTGTACAGATATGCTTAGTTATGTTGGTATATATGTAGATATCTATAACTGTATGTGCATACATATCTATTCTGATATACTTACTACTGTCAATATATATGTAGATCTCTATCAGTATATGTGTAGACATATATTGCTCTGTATATGTATATATCGGGTTTATATTAGTACATCGAAGTATTACTACTTAGAATGTACTAATATCAAACCCTTTGCATCGAATGCTGAATATAGTGAAGCTGCAGAATATTGAATACTTTCCTAGGGAAAGTATTCGGTGGGCCATTTCAGCAGCTTTGCTATTTCCTCGACTGTGGAGCAAAGGTTATGGACCGGGTTAAAGTAAGTGTGTGAATGAAAGTGAGTGTGTGATAGGGACCTTAGAGTCAGGGAGCAGGTAAGGTGAGTGTGCGACAGGGACTTTAGGGTTAGGGAGCGGGTAAGGTGAGTGTGCGATATGTACTTCAGGGTTAGGGAGCAGGTAAGGTGAGTGTGCAGTAGTTACGGACCTTAGGGTTACGGTTAGGTTAAGGTAAGTGGATAGCTAGTAGTGTATGTATGGTTTAGTGTAGGGTTTTGTGAAGTGTATGTGTGTGGATTATGTATTTTGGTGTGCTTGTGTTGTGTGCATGTTTGTTGGAACAGCAAATTTTTTCCCTGGGAAAGAATTCACTGTTCTGAGTGTTCGATGTTGTGGTGTTTTAAGTGAAACAGTTCAATATTAGAACATACAATGTAGTAATACTTTGATGTTTTAATATAAACCCATGTATATCTGGGTGTTTATATGTATATAGATGTGCATATACATATCCATCTATATATGTTGATATGTATATGTGTATATATCTATATAGATATCTGGATAATTATATATAGATATTTTTCACCATATGTCCTGAACATGGAGTGTAGCCTTACCTCAGCCCCTATAGTCCCACCTCCATAGTGCAAGGGGATGGCAGGTATATTTGTAGACTATTGCTACTGTAATAGAGATTGTCTTCACATACATGGTGTGTGTGAGAGGTCATATCTGCTTTTAAAATGTGTGCCATTGGCTACTGACAGGCATCCTAAGGACATCATAGTACAATACCGCTGCTAGCACATAATGCTCCTGTGGACTACAGCAGAGATATTGACTAATATATGTGGACATTCTGATACACTCTGAACAGTCCAGAACACAGAACCCCTTAGTGCAAGACATGGGGACCAAGCCTGACAATGTGGATGTTAACAGCCATGTAGATGGGTATAACATGCAACGACTGGTGTACATTTCCCCCATAGGTTATGCATTTACTCAGTCTGTCCTGACACATAATACCCACTGGTACAGAGGTGCCATGGCCACATACTACCCACTAGATATTGACATACATCTGTACAGCATCCCACTGCTCTGTATGACATACATGACTGTTAAGGGAGGAGCAGCAGTACATCTGACAAGTATCTGGACATGACATCTCACTGGGTACATGCACTAGGCTGCTAGTCATGTAACAAAGCACTGTGCAGGCTACAGGCAGACTGGCTCAACACTGGCCTACATTTCCTATGGGGGAATGCACATGAACATGCATATATAGCAGTCTCTACAGGCATGTCAAAGCACAGAGTACAATACATCAGTGTGAAAGTGCATAACCACAGCCATTGTGAATACAGCCACAGCCACATATGGTAAGCTAGCATTATATTACAGTATATTTGTTCAACACCTTCCTCATATGTGCCACTCACACACTAACCCTACATATACTGGGCCACTACACAGTGTGGTCTGATGCCTGTCTGTGGTATGGGATGTGTGTGTATGGCCCTACAAACATGTAAGCTGATAGGGTAGCATACAGTGGAGCAGCATGTAACATCAGATAAGACAGGACCAAGAACAATGACATCTACCACAGTCTGTACAAGGGCCAAAGTAAGTATTATCAATACACACACTGTTGACATTCACCTTATGTACACAGACCTCAGTTCTGCACACACAACCACAGAATGTCCAGGTGATGTCATCAGATATAACCCCTACTATACATAACATGTGTAGCAGTCTGATATCTCACTGGCTTGTTATGAGTTATGATGTCACTGATTATGGTGTACAGCACATATGCACCTCTTACTGCATGACATATGTACAAAGGATGACAGAGGTGTGACTGGGGGCACATACACAGAGCTAATATTGACATGTTGCTGTGATAACCTCATACATTTACTGTTGTAACAGGGTTTGTTGCAACATATGTCCTATGAGGGATGTGAAGTCAGTAACTCTCATGGCTGTCACCATCTACAGACTGCAATCCTCACATTACCTTCTGCAGTCCACAGATAGGTGCTCTGTGGGTAACACATTAAATTTATTTCAACTGCAGATCGATAGGTGTAGTTTATGCCTTATGTTGTTCGTTTAAAGATGTTTGGTATATTGGGCAAACTAAAAGAATGGTTAGAATTCATGTCTTAGAACATTTAAGAGATATTAGAAATCATAGTGAAGTAAGTCCTGTGGCCCAGCACTTCCTTGAGAAACATGATCGCTCCCCTAATAGTTTAAAATTTTGTGTTCTGGGTAAACCGTTTTCCATGGGAGGGAGTGATTATTCTCAAAAACTACTGGAATTAGAGACAAAAATGATTTTAAAATTCAAAACTTTAAAGCCCTTTGGACTTAATTTAGAACTGGCTATTTAATTTAATTTAATTTAATTAAATTAAATTAAATTTATTTAATTGAGCTAATTCATTATTTATACATTTCCCTAACAAATTGAATAGATTATGTATATATTATTTTTTTTAATGAAATGTATAGATAATTTGTATTAGCAAAATAGATATTAGGATTTAGATATAGATTTACATATATATATATATATATATATATATATATATATATATATATATATAAATGTTTGAATTAAATATGTAGAATTGGGATAAAATGTTCATAATATGTAATTGAATAATTGAATGAATTGATTAAGTTGTTTGTGTTAATTGCCTTTTGATGTGTATATAAATGTGCTTGAGGCATACACTGTTTGTGATCCTTGAAGGCAAAAGGCCGAGGTACCAGATAGCTTGCTATTAAAGAAAAGAGGAAATTACTGGTAAAGTGCTTGGACTTGTGTTTTTGTGATATATTTTTGCTGTGGAGCTGTGGAGGTGTTTGTAAATGATGTTCCTAGATATTGGAGTGTGTTTCAATGCATTTGGCAATGGGAATGTTACCACAGCTGTCCCACATACAATCAGCTAGAGAAGGGCTGCAATTCGTGCAAAGGCCATCAGCTGATCATAAGCATCGATTTAAATACACATGCTGCTGCCTAAGTAAAGCAGGTGTAGGTCTCCTCATCCACCAGAGAGGGAGTGAGAGAGGAAGACAGAGGCAAAGTAAAGTCAGGGAGGGGTGTGAGAGTAAAACATAAACATGTTTGTGTCACACACCTACCAGCACAGGGTATCAAACCCCTGACTACTATGTAATGCTATCACATTTCTATGCAGTAATTGGATGCACCCTCAAAATGTATATGTGATGGTGAGTAGCATCTGCAACATGGATATGGTAGCTATATGGTAGGTGTATTACACATGCCTGTCCGCATGAACAGGTGCCAGTATCAACACAGCCACACTATCACAGGGACGCAAACACATTGACACACATGGCAGGGCCAGGAATACAACTCATCACTATTGAGATTGCCACAACACATTACTGTGCAGGTATCACATGCACCACAGGGGTCATACAGAGGTTATATGGGCAAAGGGTATATGGAGGTGTCTGACATTGGACAGCATGCTTCTCTATGCCAGTGGGGGTTGTAGTGAGTGTGAATGTGATCATACACATCATACAACGCACACACACACACACACACACACACACACACACACACACACACACATGGTGCCAGTACTGCCATGCATGGGTGCATTGCTTCACGGGTGTGTAGTGGTTGGCTGTGCCAGACAGGTATACAAGGCTAGGTGATGGGTATACTGTGGCATCAGCCCACATGACAATGGTCTGCATTGTGGCTCAGGGGTGTAGTTTCTGGAATTGCCCACACAGGTGGCTATTGTATTCACCATCCAGTCACCTGGGTGACTATTGTGTGTGGCCAATGCTGTGCATTGCTTACCATGTATGTGTTCCTTAGTCCATGACATGGACGGTGTCTGGGATATGCACACCTCCCACATACATGTACAGTGACATGTGGAACTATACCTGGGGTGTCTGGCCCATGTTGTGTACACAGATTATCATCAGATGTGCCAGTCCTGGTGGGAATTGGTAATGGACAGCAGGTTTACCCTGCACCTACATTGATAGCACGCTACCAGCATTCCCTGGTGTCAGTGGCATCTGTTTATACAGGGCATGTTTTCAGGCATGGTATGTCATTGGCGGGTCACATTTTATGGCACCACAGGTGTTGCAGATGTGCAGTGGGGAACATGGGGAAGGTGCACTGTTGGCATGTACATGCCTATTGGACAGATGGACAGGGTGCCATGCCCTCTGTAACCCACTGCAGTCACACCATAGTTACTATCAGTGGGCAATATCTAAGGTATTACCAACATAGCGGCTGTTGCCTAGGCAAGTGTGTGTGTATGAGACATGGGTTGAGAGTGTTTTCTGGGTAATACTAGGGTTGATAACTTTGTTTGCCTGGCTTTGATGTCACATGTATGGGTATGGATTTGCACTCCAGTCTCTCAGCTATTTCACATATGTTATTCCTGTATGGTGGACATTGTGTTTTATACTAGGGCCACCATATAAGAAATTTGCAAAACCCACTCCACATTAAGCCCAGTTGTTACACACTCACAACCACCTCCACACAGGATACGAGTTACCAACACACACACACACACACACACACACACACACACACACACACACACACACACACACACACCTGTCATATCTGGGATTAGAACTCCTACCTAACTAGTTTATTACACTACAGCACTATGCAATTATAGGACACACCACTGGAGTACTCCTTCCCCAAAGGTATAGGTAGGCTAAAATGCATTGCTCCCTACACAGACATTGAAACACACACAAAACATCTACAACCGACATGTGTGTGAATAGAACCCCTACCAGAGTTCTCTATCACACTACAGCATGAAGCTGTTATAGGATGCACCATGGGGTTTACTGGAGTACTCCTGCCCCAAAGGTGTATTTCACAATGAATGACATCAGCAGGATTGCCAAAGTAGGGCATTTGAAGTGTAGTGAGTGTGGCTATGCTAAAATGCATTGCTCCTGACACACACACACACACACACACACACACACACACACACACACACACACACACACACACACACACACACACACACACACACACACACACAGTTGCCATGTCTGGGATTAGAACTCCTACCTAACTAGTTTATCACACTACAGCAATATGCAGTTATAGGACGTGCCACAGAGATTACTGGGCTACAGCTTTTTGAAAGGTGTATTTCGCAGTGTATGACATCAGCAGCCTTGACAAAGTAGGGTAATTTAATTGTAGTGAGTCTGACTAGCCTAAAAAGCATTGCTTTCTACACAGACAGTGACACACACACACACACACACACACACACAGTTGCCATGTCTGGGATTAGAACTCCTACCTAACTAGTTAATCACATTGCAGCAATACACAGTTATAGGACACGCCACAGAGATTACTGGGATGCAGCTTTTCGAAAGGTGTATTTCACAGTGTATGACATAAGCAGCCTTGACAAAGTAAGGCAATTTAATTGTAGTGAGTGTGACTAGCCTAAGAAGCATTGCTCTCTACACAGATGGTGACACACACACACACACACACACACACACACACACACACACACACACACACACACACAGTTACCATGTCTGGGATTAGAACTCCTACCTAACTAGTTTATCACGCTACAGCAATACGCAGTTATAGGACATGCCATAGAGATTACTGGGCTACAGCTTTCTGAAAGGTGTATTTCACAGTGTATGACATCAGCAGCCTTGACAAAGTAGGGCAATTTAATTGTAGTGAGTTTGACTGCCTAAAAAGCATTGCTCTATACACACACACACACACACACACACACACACACACACACACACACACACCTGTCATGTCTGGGATTACAACTCCTACCTAACTAGTTTATTACACTACAGCACTCTGCAATTATAGGACGCACCACTGGAGTACTCCTTCCCCAAAGGTATATTTCACAATGAATGACATCAGCAGGATTGTCAAAGTAAGGCATTTGAATTGTAGTGAGTGCGGCTAGGCTAAAATGCATTGCTCCCTACACAGACATTGAAACACACACAAAACATCTACAACCGACATGTGTGTGAATAGAACCCCTACCAGAGTTCTCTATCACACTACAGCATGAAGCTGTTATAGGATGCACCATGGGGGTTTACTGGAGTACTCCTGCCCCAAAGGTGTATTTCACAATGAATGACATCAGCAGGATTGCCAAAGTAGGGCATTTGAAGTGTAGTGAGTGCAGCTATGCTAAAATGCATTGCTCCTGACACACACACACACACACACACACACACACACACACACACACACACACACACACACACACACACACACACATATACACACACACAGCATAAGCAGCCTTGACAAAGTAAGGCAATTTAATTGTAGTGAGTGTGACTAGCCTAAGAAGCATTGGTCTCTACACAGATGGTGACACACACACACACACACACACACACACACACACACACACACACACACACACACACACACACACACACACACACACACACAGTTACCATGTCTGGGATTAGAACTCCTACCTAACTAGTTTATCACGCTACAACAATATGCAGTTATAGGACGTGCCATAGAGATTACTGGGCTACAGCTTTCTGAAAGGTGTATTTCACAGTGTATGACATCAGCAGCCTTGACAAAGTAGGGCAATTTAATTGTAGTGAGTGTGACTGCCTAAAAAGCATTGCTCTCTACATACACACACACACACACACACACACACACACACACACTCACACACAGTTGCTATAGCACACTCCACAGAGATTATTGGGCTACAGCTTTCCAAAAGGTGTATTTCACAGTGTATGACATCAGCAGCCTTGACAAAGTAGGGCATTTGAATAGTAGTGAGTGTGACTAGCCTAAAAAGCATTGCTCTCTACATACACACACACACACACACACACACACACACACACACACACACACACACACACACACACACACACACACACACCGTTGCCATGTCTGGTATTAGAACTCCTACCTAACTAGTTTATCCCACTAGAGCTGTACGCAGTTATATTAAGCACCATGGAGATTACTGGCCTACACCTTTCACAAGGGTGTATTTCAAAGTGGATGACCTCAGCAGGCTTGTCATAGTATGGCTATGGGGAGGGCAGTGTGTGTGCATGGGTCATGACCCATTCATCTAGAGGTTGACACACCACATGTGGGCACACGCAAGGTTATATTCCACAGGTACATATATACAGCTGCTAGATGACTACTTCCTTGTACAGTCATGTTGCACAGCTGGCATTTGCACCACATAGTCTGTAATGCTGACAGATACCAGTGGCTAAGGTCTAACGTGAGTGACATCTGACCCTCATGTGATTGTAGCCATTTGACTGGGTACTGGGTGGGACAGGCTTCATAATAGATGGCCCATTGTGACATTCACTCTCTTCCACACATCTGTGTACGTCTACTTTTGGCTTATTATAGTGTGTTGTCCTTGGATATATGCCTGTATTCCTATCCAGTGTGTGTGTGTGTGTGTGTGTGTGTGTGTGTGTGTGTGTGTGTGTGTGTATAAAGCATGAGTGCTGCATACTGAGGAGTGTCTGCACTAACTTCTGCAACTGCCAGATATGCCTGGTCCACTGTTGTTTGCAGACATGGCCCTCATTTGTCTAAGTTTGAGCATGCCCAGTATGACCTTTCTGTATGTTGTTGGCTGACATTGACTTCATTTTGCTAATTGTGTGAGCATGCCCAGTATGCCCTTCTGTATTAAATGTGTGGATTGATTCCAGATAGTTTGTACTGCAGTGCTGACCTCTGTGTTGTACTCTTACAGGTAGCATACTATTTCTGCAGGGTATCCATCGATTATTTTGCAATATGGGGGCAAACTGTACAAGGGATAGTGTGTACTGTAGATGATTGTGTCTGTGCCACTTCAGCTGCATGGTACTGCTGTTATAGATATTCAGACATGTGTACTGTTATACACAGTGATGTTTTCTGTCCTCATGTACTGTCAGGTGGACATTCTTGCTCACAGTGATGACTTGGGGGATAAGAGGGACTCTAGCTGTGTCTGGTATTGTGGGTAGACACCTATGTATTCATGGTAAGTTATGCCATTCTGGAGGGGGAGCTGCAGACACTTGATGCTGGGTTTGTGTATCCAGTTCAGCACCTTGGTACAGTGCTGGCAGAGGATCCTATACTTGTCTGCCCATCAACATGGCAGTATGGCCTTATCTTGCTGTGGCAATGCCTCACAGCTGTACAGATTTGCACAGTTTAGCCAGAGGCAGGGGCCATGGGTCAGGACATTTACCCTAGTGTAGTGTACGGGCAGGTGTATAGTCACCCATTTATGTGTTTGCAGCCAGGGATAGTGTGTGCACACAGCTTGGTGTCGGACCCTGCACATTCCATGCTGCCCATGCTCCCACACCCCCCTCTGTTGTTCTAACCTCCTCCATACATTATGCATACATTCTCTGATACTTTCCCTAAGGGTATCACCACATCACAGGTGTGTGTTAGTGTTGGTCCACAGTTCATGCAGTGGGACATGGTGGACATGTTACTGTGGTTTGTCCACATGGCCTTGCATATGGCTTATGTGGAGTGTGTTATGTTGTTATTTGGGTGTCCATGACATAACATGCATTGGCAGTACATATGAGACACGGGCCTTTGGCAGGCACCTGTGGGGTATTAGGTGTTGGTGCAAGCCAGATGTGGCAGGCCATTGCATTCTGTCAGTCCTACAGTCCCAGACCACCATACAGTATTTCCCCTGGGGTGACAGGGTAGTTGTGATAGTTGTTCATGCCAATGCCTTCTATCAGTCTTGATTAGGTGGTGTGGATGCTGGCAGGTTGCTACCTACATCTAGGGAGACACCTGCATGGGACACCTGCACTGCATGCTACTGTCTTCTGCTACTGCCATATACAGGTGGGGTCATACTGTACCCATTCCCCACAGCAGGGATATTGCCAGAGAGGTGCCTGTGGGTGGTGTTTGCATGGCTGGGTGCATGTGTGCTATGGACACTACTTGCATCTGAGACACAGATATGCATGGGGCATTACAGTTATGCTGGTGTGCTGGTACATCAGCTGATCCCCAATACATCACTCCTACCTCCTTTGTGATCTGCAGGTTTTCAGGCAGACATCACCGGTATCCCCTACTACAGGTCCAGTTACTGTGATGCATACCTATATGTACAAATCCAAGGGTGTCTCCATTTCACAGTGACACGATATATACTGTATGTCTGGGGTACTTTCCCCTGTGTATTGCTTGTATGTCTAGCCCAACAGCCATGCCATGTCAGTCTTTCAGATGGTGACACATATTACCACCATATATTTACAATGGCTTACTGCTAGCATGTGTTATACTGCTGGGGATTGTCTTTGGCACTGCAGTCGTGAGGGCTTGTCCCTGTTATCAACAGTAGTGGCCAATGGCCACCAGGTCTTACCTCAAAATGCATACATACTGATCAATCTCACACATTATGAAACACACACCATCCTAACACACACAGACCTGCATATTGTGCAAATACTACAACCTATCCTGCTACCTTGGCCACCTCTGGGCATTTGTGCTCCACTCGTATTATACTTACTCATACATGTTACTACATTTCTACACAGGACTGGGGGGCACACCTGAGTGTCAGTACATTTCTACACTGGATTGAGGGAAGGGGCAGACCTGTCTGTTTCCACATGTCTACATAGGCGTGGGAGGCACACCTGACTGTTACAACATTTCTACATAGGGTTGGGGACACACCTGACTGTTTTTACATTTCTACACAGGATTGGGGGGGGGCACGCCTGACTGTTACTACATTTCTTCACAGGATTGGGGGGCACACCTGACTGTTTCTACATGTCTACATGGGAGTGGGGGGGCACACCTGACTGTTACTACATTTCTACATAGAGTTGTGGGGGGAAACACCTGACTGCCTTTACATTTCTACACAGGATTGGGGGGGCACACCTGACTGTTACTACATTTCTACACAGGATTGGGGGGGCACACCTGACTGTTTCTACATTTCTACACATGATAGGGGGGGCACACCTTACTGTTTCTACATATCTTCATAGGATGGGGGGGCACACCTGGCACTTGCATACATTTGCTATGACTGTACTGGTATGTCAGGTACTCCATTTCATTCTGTATTCTAACCTATCATACTGACTAGAGTCATATCAGTGTACTACAGGTCTTAGCTTTGGTTGCCCTAAATATTAGTGTCTGACTTCCTACCCTTCAGAACTAACATCACACTGCCTGACCTGTTGTAGTCTGTCTGTGTAGGCCTGGGGGGAGGGTTAACCATAGCCATCATTCTGGGGCCATGGCACAGGCTCTGTATGGGTTTATCTACACCTGTCCTGCTGGCTGAGACTGTTGTTGGGTATGTGAATCTCCCTGACTGGCATGTGTGATTCATATGGACACACATGTCACCCAGCACATTTCCTGCAGTGGGTTTTGTCACCCTGTATAGTACTGGCTACTATGATGATGCCAATAAGTGTTACAGATGTCATGGTGCCACTATGGGTGTCTACTATCTGCTGCCATAACATTCAGCCACCCAGTTCCCTTGCACTCACACCCATACCATAGATACAGATAACGACACATTTTACACCATTTGGCAATTGGTAGGTTGATTGACTTATGTTGTGGGTGTGCCAGTATTGAGGATGGTGCTGGAGGGCTGCCTATGTCAGATGCACATAGTACACTCCCTATACATGGTTGAGCACAGGTAGTGTCATGTTTGGCATCCCTTTTACTGTATGTGCGAGTCAGAGTGAGGTGTCATTCCCTGGGTTCCTACTGTGTCAGTGTATGTGCTATGCATTGTCTCTTTGCCTCGGCCAGGGCATACTGGGCATGCCTCCATCTACCTACTGGGGCAGGCTCAGGTTGTTCCTCCTCCGAGTCACTCTGTGCCTGTGCAGGCCTTGGCATTGGTGGGGGGCTCTGTGGCCCTGCCCTGTGCTGTTCCTGCTGCATCTGTTTCCACAGGATCCTATTGTGTAGCATGGCACATACCATAACAATTTGAGTACATGTAGCTGGAGAGTACTGCAAGGCACCACTGGATGTATCCAAACACCAGAACTGTGACTTGAGCATCCCAAACACATGCTCTATTATAAGTCTGGTCTGTGAGTGTGCCTCATTATGGCATTCTTGTTCAGGTGTGTGTGCATTTCTGAAGAGTGTCATGCCAGGGGTGTAGCTAGGATTTTCAAATTTGTACTCACAGCTCTCAAACTGCTACCTCCTCCCCATCCAAGCTACGGCCATTCTCGTAATTCATGGTTCGCTCTTTTAGTGTTGATGAAGAGGCATTCACTGTAATGCCTCTTCAGTAATATAATATAGATTCACTCAAACTCGGTTCCTTTAATTGAAAATGAACCTGAAAATCAGTTCTTTGAAAAATGCAGCATGGTAGTTGGGGTAGAGGATTCATGCTTTTGTTTTCTGTAACTAAGGTACATGTTTTGAGCTTGAGTAAATTACTAACCACCTGCTACCCCCTAACTAGGGTGTTTCATTCACACACACAACCCTACCTACCTCTTGGTGCAAGAAATATGGACAAAGCCTAAAATAAACAGGGACAGATATTAAATAATGCTCTCGTGAACTTAGAAAGTTGCTAGAATAACAGGATTTGTGCTAGTATGAGAAAGCTGTTAGAATAACAAGATTTGTGCTAGTATGAATTTTTCTAAAGGACATGAAGTCTGAAACTCAAATGTCTGTCATTATTTAGCAACTTCAGCCTTCAATGATTTTCTAGAAAATCATAAAATTTATGAGGAACAGAAAAAATATGGGGCAAAAATCTTGACATTCTGCAAAATTTGGACAATTGAGAGGTATGCTACCTCTCTCGCGCACACACACACACACACACACACACACACACACACACACACACACACACACACACACACACACACACCTCTCAACCTCTTAGACCAACAAACCCATAAATAAAACTGAGGCAAGGGCCCAAAAAGAAAGACATTTTTTTAAATATTGCTCTTATAAACTTAGAAAGATAATAGAATAGTAGTAGGTCTTGCATTAGCACAAATTTTCTGAAAGGTATGAAATCTGAAACTCAAATGTCTGCCATTATTTTCTAACTTCAGTCTTTAATGATTTGCCACTAATTTGCCAGAAAAACACAATTTTATGAAAAAAAGGACCAAAAATGTGATGCAAAAATATAAAATTGCCAGACAATACAGCTGGGAACCTATCAAAGAAGAGACACCATTTTAATATGAGCACTGTTAACCTGAGCAGCTGACAAAAGAGAATCTACATGCATTTCTGAAATAAAAGTAATGTATAACTCTGATCATTACAGTTATTTATAATTGTAAACCCTCCACGTTTTCTTCCAAAATTGCTATTTTGCAGAGGGATTATTAGGGGGAGATCAACATTTTGAGCCCAAATTGGGGACAGTTGAGAGGTTTGGCTAGTCCTAATTCTATAAAGCGATTTATTTGCATGTACCTCTCAACCTCTTAATGCAGGAAATCTGGACAAGGCCAAATATAGTGGGGGAACATACAAACAGTACTAAAAATTGATCTTGTATAAACTTAAGACAGTTGATAGAATAACAGGTCTTGCTTTAGCATGCATTTTTCTGAAGGTTATGACGTCTGAAACTTAATGTCTGTCATTATTTAGTGACTTCATTCCTAAATGATTTGCCAGAAAAGTTTTATTTTGCATTTTACAGCACAAACACCAATGACTATCTGCTAAACAAAGCAATGCAGTCTCATAATGAAACTAGACTTAGCATTAAAACTTCTCTGCCCTTGAAACTCACATTCATTGAAACAGCATTGAAATCCACATTCAAAGAAAATACATTTTGCCAGTGGCAGATAAAGATTAACTTTGGGCTGTTTACAAATCATAGGCCCCTTGCACATGAAACATACACATGCTCTTTGATACACCTTCTTAATTGTATTAAATTATATTCCTTGTACAATACAGTATAGTTGTTAGAGAGCATTTTAAATTTGTTTTGAACATTTTTCCAGTAAACAATGAAACAAAATGCATGCACCAATACTGACAAAACAGCCCAGTTCAGAACATTTCCGTCACAGAAAAGTCTACTCAAACTTTTACAGACCACCGGTATCAGTAAATATGTACAATCTCTGGACTAGTAAAAGCCAGCTACACAATTCCACATTAAAGAAATCTGTAACTAATGAAGAGGTTGCTGCTAGCAAACAACTTTATATTTCATTGTTTCATCTACAAATAAAGTGCCTTTTGCCCTTGAGGAATAAATTGCCTATGTTGCATTAAAAAAATGATACACTAGTAATATTGCAATAGGGAATGGATGGCAGACTGATAACAGGTTCATAGTTACTACTAGATATCTTGGCCAAAAAGGACTACAGCATCCACTCCCCTTTACAACACAGTGCAGTATCAGCAATGCATCTACCTACTGTGTGGGAGAAGAACCCACAGCCTTCTGCATCGAAAGTAGGTACACTACCTGTTGTGCCATTAACAATACAAACAGACTCAGCATAAGCAGCACTAAACTTTAGCTCCCCTGCAGCTCTCAGCTCCTTGTAAAATGACACTCAGCTGTATCTCTGAACTTTGCAGCACAAGAAATCTGGAAAAAGCCAACATTTATTGGGGAGGTGGACAAAAGCCTAAAAACCAGGGACACATTTTAAACATTGCTTGTATAATTTTGGAAAGTTGCTAGAATAAAATGCTGTTACCACCATGCATGTCTTGAACCCAGAACCATATGCACTATAGTCAATGCAACATACCACTATGGTAAATCAGCAGTTTGAAAAATAGGAAGACTGAAACTTAATGGCTATCATTTAGATAGCTCTCAACCTCTTAGCACAAAAAATTGGACAAACAAAGCCAATAATGAGGGAATACAAATTCAGTTCTCACTTCACACCTTAGCACAAAAAACCTGGACAAACAACGAAAACAATAATGGGGGAATACAACTTCAGTTCTCACTTCTCACCACAGCTGGAGAATACAACTTCAATTCTCACCATAGCTCACAACTGTTAGAAATACAAATCTGAAGAAAGTTCAGAAATGGTGGTGGTTAGGGACTTTAGGCTCTTCTTACCCTGAAGCAAAGGTATAGGGTTTGAGCCTAAACACCTGTTGCCAGCAGGTGTATTACATGGGGGGCATTCACACACACCCTACCCCTCTTTACCCGATAATCTGTTCACCCGATTCAAGTTAATTTCCTTACCTGATTGCTCCATTCAAGCTAATTTCCCACTCGCAGCCAGCCATTCACGATTGCCAATAATCCATTCATCCGATTGCTCCATTCAAGCTACTTTCCTGCTCGCAGCCAGCCAGACATGATGTGATGTGAGTGCACAGCATCCTTAAAGGAGCCAACGCTGTTTTTTTTTTTTTATTAAAAAAGCTACCCCCTCTTCTAAAGAAGTTGTACTGAAATCAGTACAGTGCGTATGCCTCCCGACGTCCCTGGTGTCATCAACCACGGCTCCAGTGTGTAACCAGCATCCCCGACTAGGTGACCATAGGGGATGTCCCCATTGGCAAATATCTGGTACAGCTGTATCAGATGCCAAATGTGGGAATCATGATAGCTTCCAGGGCAGCCAGCACACACATTCATTATAATGCCCTAGGCATCACACTCAACCTGGCAGTTGATGGAGGGGAGGCCCCTGCAGTTGAGGTAGGCCCTACCCTGATCACTGGGTGGTGCTTTGATGCATATGTGCATGCATTCTATAGCACCCACTACCTCAGGGTATTCTGCTAATTCGTGGAAGAGACGCATATTGCTGGCCAACACCTCAAGGGTGTTGAAGAAACATACATGCTCACTGGCATGTGCTGACATGGCATCCAGGAACTGGTGGAATACTCTGGATGCTGATGCCTGTGAGATCCCCATGATATCCCCAGTTGAGCTTTGGGAGGTACTTGTGGCTAGTATTCCTAGGCCTACACATACCTTAGTATCCACTGTGATGGGTTCCCCTCGGTCAGTTTGGTGTGTCAGGCATTGCTGGCACATCTCAACAATTTGCTGTAGGAGGTCCATGTCCACCCTCTAGCACTCCACTAGCTCCAGCTCATGTAGCCCCTGGTAAGTTACCCTGGGTCTGTACACTCTTCTCCGTCTCCTCATTGTGGGTTGATCGGCAGAATTCACATCCTCACCACCCTCAGCCTGTTGTACACGTTGTTCTATGTTGCCCCTATCATTTTGTAGTTTTGTTTGTTAAAAGTTACCCACTTGTATACACCGGTGGTGTAGAGTATAAGATAAACCAGAGGGGAATGTGTTTGCATAGTTTATAGTAATGTTCTGGGCTGGGTTGGTCTGCTGCCTGTGTAATTGGCTGATTCTGATACATTTCACCTGCCAGCTATGCTAGTTCTCCTTGATTATCTTTCTACTGTTGTTTTCCCTTCCCATTGCCTTCCTGTTTAAGCCCAGGGGCACATCATGCAAATAGAGTGCTCACATGTGCACAGTGCTGCTATTTCCTGGTTTAACTTTTTTTTTCCCCTTTAAAACCCAGTGCGTGGCATGCATACCCGCTTAGGCAATGTAAAGAGTGCTAGGCAGATTCAGACACACACCCTTGCTTAGCTGTGCTAAGCTAGGAGCAAACCCAAGCCACAGGGCTCCAATCCACTTACAGTATGCCTGACACACACCTCTATGATGTCAGCTAACTCCTACACTTGCACCAAGCTATTCCTGCTCTTACACTGTTGGGACCTGACTAGCATGCTGGGGATAACTGGGATTCACTATCATTCCCCTCATTTGCATAGGATTGCCTGCTAATGCATAGTTACATGTCTCACACTGAGCCTCCCCCTTAGCAACCACTACTCACTGGCCATGTTGTCTTCTGCCTGCCATTGACTTTCATAGCAGAATAGTGATTTTAGTCAAAATGCTTATTTTAGGTTTATTTTATTATTTTCCCCCCGATCCCATTTGCCATGCTTAAACAGCCGAGATCGGCTAAAAAAAATAAAAGTTGATTTTTTTATTTTTTAAGCTGTTTGCAATGCCAATGGCCTTATACTTGGCCATTGGCATGCTTCCTGACTAATATGCAGCCTTTATTTGGAGCTGTCATGGCTCCATTTTGGATTTTGCAGAAATGTACTCTGTTACTAACCGAGTACATTTCTGCAGATTACATTAGTCCTGCACAGCTGGTTTTAAGCTTCCTGGATCATAAACTCACCTCATTTGCATGGATTTCTCCTGCAAATGGGGTGATTTGCATACAGGGCCTTAGTCCGTGCAGGACTAGTGCAGGAGTGTGCTCATGCACGCCCCTGCAGGCTGTTCCTGGATCGCACTGGAGACATGTTGCCTGCTAGAGCTCCTGCACTAATTCTGCATGCCATGCAAGGCATGCATAATCTGGGGGCGTGTCAATAACTTGTAATAATAAAAATAAACACTATTTATTGCTTTATTATCAAAGACACTGTACATTTATCCAGTTTATGGCACAGACACTTGCTTTACCTACTTCCCAGTCTTTATTGCATAAAACATTTTAGATCCATCCCTGCTGAATACACCATACAACATACACATTTAACAATTAACTTGTCCAGCTTTTCTAGATAAGTGTCTGGTATGTTTTCATGCAATCTTTT
Organism: Protopterus annectens; assembly: GCF_019279795.1. NCBI lineage: Eukaryota > Metazoa > Chordata > Ceratodontiformes > Protopteridae > Protopterus > Protopterus annectens. The sequence continues at coordinate 783,268,650 of NC_056750.1, read as the reverse complement.
CCTTATTCAAATATTTCGGGTCACTTAATCTTTTTACCATTTTCTATTATTTTCCAATACGCTTGTAGTTGTTTGTATTAAAAAAGTCGATTACAATGAAAAACAGTCCAGGAACCACAATGAAAAGTACCTTTATTACATATATAATAGAAATAAATAACCGCAAATAATAACAAGTGATTTCATAGTAAAATTGTGCTAGTTTGGCTTTTTCAAAACTGTCCAAAAATAGTTAATAAACAGTAACATCAATCACATGATCATGTCAGCAACCTTAAAAGCAACATAAAAATTACATTCAAAAATGAAGTTATTAAAAGAAACAGCAAATGTCAATGGTAAGAATCAATACATTAATGTCTTCATTTTTTTTCAGCATAGGTTCAAAGAGTAAGTGTCCTTAATCCCCATAGTACATACAGAGTTCATATCAGTCATCCAGTTGTACTCATAGTCCTCAGTAGAATTTATAGCATCTCCTCCTGTAATAAATGTAGCAAAGTTAGTCTTCTAAATGTAAATGTATGTTGATCACTGCACTGTGTAATGTGTCTCATGAACCATTATCAAATGAATAAGCCTATGTGTCGGCAAGCAATACAGAAATATGAGTCGAAGGCATCATTTTAAACATATTGAACATGTACTGGATTCTATGAGGAATCACATCTCCACATATGACTCCAAAAACAGTGCATATGTTGGTGTACAAAAACAGTGCATATGTTGGTGTACACTATGTTGGTGTAGACTGTATTTATCTGGTTATACTTTTGTCCCTAAAGTCTGATACATAATGGCTTACTCTTAGAACAAAAATATTACTGTTTGTGTGGGAGGTAACTTATTTGTCTCAGAAAAAATAGACTTAAGCAAGTGATCATAAACAACATAATCTGTTATGTAATGTTGTTAGATTACTAAACAAGTCCCTTTACTAAGATTATCCAACTTTTACTCTCACTAAATAACTTAACTGTAATCATCAGTGAAACTGTATTGAGATGGATTAGCTGCAGGGCTTCACTTAGTCTCTCTACAAATAGTTCCACCTCACATATCCAGATGAAAGCAATTTTCCCAAATGCACTTGTCACAAGTATATAGCCACAGGCAAGAAGGCCTTATGGGTATGTGCTTTTATACTCTATCAAAGGCTGTTTGTCTGAGGCGCTAGAGAAGTGTACTTGTTTTTCATTAAACAATTTGTATCTACTGGCATTGTTATTTTCTATACATTTTTTCTTTCAAGTTATTGGTTATTCAGAAGGCCTTATGGACCTGGGCTCCTTCTTTTGCAAGCCAGAAATGGCTCAGGAACTCTCTACACATTATTATAATTGTTTACTTTTTTTCCATTCTTGAGTTTCTAACCCATCCCTATACACTGACAAGACCAGTGCTTCATGATGGAAACATGGGGAAAAATTAGTATAACCTGACATTAGCTTGGCATGTACAAAATAGTTCAAGATGCTAGCAATCCTATATCCCTCTTATCAGAATATTGTTCAGGCCATGCAAGATGTGGTTTAATGCAAATAACTTAAAAATTGTGGAATCTCCTCACTGTTCCCTGTCCATAAAATAAAAACATTGTCTTGCTTCAACCTCATAAACGCTGTCTCTTTGTTATTGTTTGGTGGTTTGTTATTATATTATATTATCATTGGAATATTTCAACATGCATTTAAGTTTTTGAAATCTGAATTTATTTATCTTAACTTATTTCAATTATATACTCTTTTGTGTAGGTTATATGTAATTTATAGGTGTCAAAATGTATAACAAACACTAGTTCACATTATATGAAAAGAAAACATTTTTGGAAGCTAAGTAGGGTTAGGCTTGGTTAGTACTTGAATTGGAGACCACCTGGGAACACCAATTGCTGGGGTGGTGTCTGGGGGAAGTGATATCATTGCAGAAGGTGGTCAAGTGATTGTTTTTTGCTATAAAACTTCCTGTGAAGTATGTAATAGTATCTAATAAAGGTTCAAATTATGGAGACGAAAGTGCTTATTGGATGTATATACATTTGTATGACTTTTTTGCTCATTAAAGTGCATTTTTCATCTTCACTTGTGAATAGGCCTTTGATATACGCATTTGTGGATTTAATTGAACGGATATATGGAGTGAATTGTTGGGAACCGTGAGGAATACAGAGAGTATTTTTATTTTGTTAGTTTACATGGTAAGGCTGGTATAAGAGCATACCAGTCGAATATAGATCAAAGAATAGGGTTAGAAAGCCTCAACTGTATTCATTTTTTTCTATGGCTATCAAGAAAAGAACTTACACATTACAAGAAGCCATTTTAAGATGCATATTGACATAGATGTATGACAGTAGCTTGCAGGAATATCGACAGTAGAAGTAAGGTAGTTACACAGTAAAATATTGAATTTGTAAGTGTTGCAAAGCAGGGGATAGCATTGACTAGAAGAATGGAAGAGAAAGAATCATTCACTGACACAGTGTATTCCAATCAAATGATGTTAGGATGTATGGGCAATGCAGAGCATGAGCAAAATTCTAAACTTTCCATGATGCTAAAACAGAAAGTCTTGAAAATGAAGAACGTTAAGTAGAAAATGTGTACTGAGGAGGTGGAATGTAACAGTAAAAAAGCTTCACTTGTGTAATAAAATATGGTGAAACAGTACTTGCTTAGGGTTCTAGTCTCATTTTTGTCAGTGTAAAAAAAAAACTCACGTAGAAGAAAACTTTGGGAGAAGTTTGTAGAGAAAAAAGTGAGAGAATGATGTTCATTCACATGGAGACAGAGGGAGAATAACCTAAAGAAGACAAGTAAAAGGAGACGGTGATGTATACTAGAGACTGAAAAACTCTACTTCAGCAGAGGCACAAGGAGAAATGTTCCATCATAGTATATTTATATTAAGAAGTGAATTTCAGACAGTTCTCAAAAAAGTTACATTTCTCTGAAAAAACAAGCATAATTACAAGACAGGTATATACAGTAAAGTATTTACATCAACAAAATAGTAAGTCTGTACAGTTCTGGTAGCTCTAAAATATTGCAAGAAGTAAATAGATTTATACTGCAGAAGAGAAAACATTGTAAAGAAGTTTAGTATTCTTACATTTCATTATAAAAAGGTTTGTAAAGAGTTCAAGAGATACAATTTGTTTGTGTCTTTCGGCTTTTCCCAGTTATGGGTCGCCACAGCGGAACTCCGGTCCGCTAACGATTGGCAGTAGATTTTTATGTGCTGGCTTGCCAGGCCTAATGCACAACCTTCAATGAAGGAATGCCCATTCACGCATGTCGCCACACAGAAGATGCTCTGAGAATCGAACGGGCAATGTCTAACTGTGAGGAGACGCTACTGCAGCACCACCACCGCAGTAGTTCAAGAGATACAATGAAGAGTATAATTGAGACGTAAGATAAAATTATGTAGGAGAGATATTAGTATTGCATTGGAGGATACTGGTAGTAGCATATGACTGAGACAGCATTGTATAAGATTAGTTCTATCTAGGTTACCTATTCCAAATTGGTGTAGGTGGAGAGTTTATAGCATAGGTACACAGGGAGTACATAAGAGGGGTAGAGAAGTGAATGGGGGCAGTTAGAAAAGAATGATGATAATCAGTGTTTAAGTAGGAAAGATGAGTAGTAGTGTTCAAGGGAAGGTGAAGAGGGGTGCATACCCTTGAACAATGCCATAATAATACTTCTGTTGAGCCAAAATACAGGAACCTTAAACAGGAAAAAAGTTTTCACCATCAAGTTTATAAAGCAGAAAAAACAAGTAAAAATAAACAAGGTAGAGACAGCAACTGAGTTTTAAGAGCACCCTGATATGTGTATTGGTAGGAGAGAAGGCAGTGTCTTCTGTTTTATCACAGCGTGATCCTGAGGAAAATCCAGAGCTGGCTGACATGTAGGTAAGCCAGATAAACTTTAAAAATGTTCAATGAAAGGATTAGTTTAAATAGGGCTGGAGAAAATATTGTCATGGTTGTAGGGAAAGAAGATGAACATGCTTTGATTTTCTACTTGTACTTTGAATTACAAAATTATTTGATGTATGAAGTAAGTAAAGATGGAAAATAAATACTACACCAACCTTTCAGAACCACAGTGATGCAATTTGTACATTGTGTGTTCTTGGGGAACCTAGCTTTGAGCAAGACTAAAGCAAGGATCCTAGCAAAGGTTTTACTATTCAGAAATAATGAAAGAAATTAAGAATTTCTGTGTTAAATACATTGAAAACAACAAGACAACTATTCACCTATGCTTCAAAAATCCTTTCATTTCATTGCCTTTGTAGAGGTGCTTTTTGAATGGAGTGCTATTCACATCACTGGACCATTGTTAAAAATCCAACAATGGAATTCAGTATATTTTTGATTATACAGCTAAGTGTTGTGAGGTTACTCCTTCACTTATGACAAACATTAAAGCTGTAGTTATGGATCTACTGCTAGTATTTCCACCATAGCAATATGTAAGAAAGTATTCACCGACCATGGGGCTCCATTTCTGCCAAGAATTATGCACCATCTGTGCTAGTGCTTTACATTTAAGCAGTTAACCTCAGTACAGCATTACCATCAGCTAGTTTTAATCAAACATTACAACAAAACATTAAAGTCTAAGCTGAGAAAAGTAACTGAGGAAGATGGTAAAATCAGGAACCAGCTAATGGCATTTCTCCAGTGTACCATTAAAGAAATGCTACAAGCTTTGACAGGGTTCAATCACTGTGAGTGTTAGATATTCTTGTAGAAACCTGGAAAGACTAGAAAACTCTATTTAACAGTGTCATAGAACGCTATTACAATTTACAAAGTAGGTAGAAAGTAGTAATGTCCGTTTTAAGGTAACACATGGAAAGAGCCCACACCACATGACAGGAGGTGTATAATAGAAATGCTAGGACCTGGTAATTCAAAGCTGGAAATCAAATCAAATTTTTTTAGAGATGGCAGAGACCACATGAAATAGCAGAAAAAATAAATAAATAAACTACAGGGTAAAGAGTGAAAGAACAAGAACTACATCAGTGTTTTGAAACCATGGAAAGAATCACATACCATTGTAATTAGTTTAATGACAGAAACTAGTTAGATAAACAAGTAAAAGAGCCAGCACAATTAAATGCAAAAATAGAGATGTTAACAAAACACCATATAAACTTGAATATTCATGTTCATAAGTTATAATCAAACATATGCTGTTAACTTAAAGGTATTAAGCGGAAGAGCCTATTCAAGTTTAATAATCCATCTCTTTTCTTTAAGATGTAAAATTTCACTCCAGCCTGTTTTGAATGATCGATTTCCTGTAATGCCAATAATAACAAAAGAGAATTTGCTTAATAGAGTGTGATGTTCGAAAATCCTGATGCGAAATTGTCTAGATGTTTGGCCAATGTAAAATGCTGGCATGTGCATGTTGCAAGATATATTATCCAGTCTGATGTGTTTTGTTTGCTCAGAGATGATATCTTCATATAATGAACATAAAAGTCATTATCCATAACAACAACAATCTAAAATCAGATGATCTTTATATTATGTTCAAACTGTTTGAGATCATTACAAGTTTTTTCAACTAGTATATATATATATATATATATATATATATATATATATATATATATATATATATATATATATATATAGTTGAAAAAATATATATATGCAGTGATCAGGAATGTCCCCGCATCACAAAAATGGGAATGACTACAGTAAACAAACAAATTGAATGTAATACATACATATGTTAAATATTCAATATATAATATGTAGTAAGTATATATTATAGAGCTCTGGCATATAGTAATCACACGCACACATAAAGGCGTAGGGACTAGTATCAAATATCATAAAACCTAATGTCATTTTGGCCTATACAGCCACAAACAGAAAAAAAAATTCCAATGTTCAAAAAAAAAGCGGCCTAGGCTAATGTGGGTTCAAGTGTATATCAGCATATCTATCCAGAGAACCTTAGAGAAACTATAGCTGGCAAAACCAAACTAGACCCGGTTTCAGCGACAAGGCTTAAGTCAGTCAGAAACTAGTAAGGTTGAAGAAGAAAGAAAACTGACATCTGTACCTGAGGAGGTAGGTGATGGTGCATTATCTAAGCCACAGAAACAATAATATAGAAGTTTTGGTTAAGAAAAAAAAAAGAAATGAGAAAGAAGTTCTGATTCAACATTACGTTCTAGGGTCTGAATATTTGGCACACATAAGATACAAATGTAATACTACAGGCCACAGTAGAATATTTCCATATACAGCTATACATTATAGCTACAGAAATGTAAAACTGTAGATATTGTAAATATTGTAGTAATCTCATAAATGTGGCCATTGCTCCATGATACTCTTGCAGATTCACTGACGATCATAAAATAATAATGAGAGGCAAATGGAACAGGATATTCCAGTAGATGTATGCAGCTTGCCAGTCATATCGCAGCACAGCACAGTGAGTGTGAATAGATGTGTATATTTCTGTTACATGAAATACAGTATGAGGTTGGCCTGCTAAAACCATAGCAGTACCTTTATGTTGTAATGTGCCGTAAAGCATCCCTACAGAAATCCAGCTCTTGAGTAGGTATGATTAATCTGAATGACGTAAGGATAATATATTATGCAGTGCAGCTAGGTATTGGTCTCCTTGGGTGGTGGCTGTAATCTTGCATTTTTTTATTTGCAGATAGCAGACATAGGTATCCACATAGTCATACTTACACATGGGAACTTTTAACATGTATTACCAAAACACAAGAAGATCATCCATCATGTGGATTAATAGAACTGTAGAGTAGCATGTCCACTCTTTGCATGTAACACTATGGACATTTGCAATGCAAAACAACACAACAGGATGAAGATAGTCATTATGTGTTGTTGAGAAAATACATATTTAACACAAGGTCTTACTGAAAAAAAGATACAGAATGTGATGCCTGCCAGCAGAACAACCAACAATTCTATCCCATAACTGTTAATGGACATGGAATACAACAGGGATAAAAGCATAAGCTTGAGAACTCTTTAGTATGCTGCTATCATTATGCATCTTAAAACACTGAGGGAGCCCTGTTTATAATGCTGTTGTGGTACTACTCCTTCTAGAAGCACACATCTATAAAAATAAACCAGAAGATATTGTATAATGCTGCTGTAGTACTACTCCTAGAAGCACACATCTGTAAAAATAAACCAGTAGATATTGCATAATGCTGCTGTAGTACTACTCCTAGAAGCATACATCTGTAAAAATAAACCAGTAGATATTGTATAATGCTGTTGTGGTACTAATCCTAGAAGCATACATCTGTAAAAATAAACCATTACTACTCTTAGAAGCATACATCTGTAAAAATAAACCAGTAGATATTGTATAATGCTGCTGTAGCACTACTCCTAGAAGCACACATCTGTAAAAATAAACCAGTAGATATTGTATAATGCTGCTGTAGCACTACTCCTAGAAGCACACATCTGTAAAAATAAACCAGAAGATATTGTATAATGCTGCTGTAGTACTACTCCTACAAGCATACATCCATAAAAATAAACCAGTAGATATTGTATAATGCTGCTGTAGTACTACTCCTAGAAGCATACATCTGTAAAAATAAACCAGTAGATATTGTATAATGCTGTTGTGGTATTACTCCTTCTAGAAGCATACATCCATAAAAATAAACCAGTGGATATTGTATAATGCTGTTGTGGTACTACTCCTAGAAGCATACATCTGTAAAAATAAACCAGTAGATATTGTATAATGCTGTTGTGGTACTACTCCTAGAAGCATACATCCATAAAAATAAACCAGTAGATATTATATAATGCTCCTGTGGTACTACTCCTAGAAGCATACATCTGTAAAAATAAACCAATAGATATTGTATAATGCTGTTGCGGTATTACTCCATCTAGAAGCATACATCCGTAAAAATAAACCAGTAGATATTGTATAATGCTGCTGTGGTACTACTCCTAGAAGCATACATCTGTAAAAATAAACCAGTAGATATTATATAATGCTGTTGTGGTATTAGTACTTCTAGAAGCATACATCCGTAAAAAAAAAAACAGTAGATATTGTATAATGCTGTTGTGGTTCTACTCCTAGAAGCATACATCTGTAAAAATAAACCAGTAGATATTATATAATGCTGTTGTGGTATTAGTACTTCTAGAAGCATACATCCGTGAAAAAAAAAAAACAGTAGATATTGTATAATGCTGTTGTGGTTCTACTCCTAGAAGCATAAATCTGTAAAAATAAACCAGTAGATATTGTATAATGCTGTTGTGGTATTACTCCTTCTAGAAGCATAAATCTCTAAAAATAAACCAGTAGATATTGTATAATGCTGCTGGGGTACTACTCCTAGAAGCATACATCCATAAAAATAAACCATTAGATATTGTACAATGCTGCTGTGGTACTACTCCTAGAAGCATAAATCTGTAAAAATAAACCAGTAGATATTGTATAATGCTGTTGTGGTATTACTCCTAGAAGCATACATCTGTAAAAATAAACCAGTAGATATTGTATAATGCTGCTGTAGTACTACTCCTAGAAGCATACATCTGTAAAAATAAACCAATAGATATTATATAATGCTGTTGTGGTACTACTCCTAGAAGCATACATATGTAAAAATAAAACACAAGATATTGCATAATGCTGCTGTGGTACTACTCCGAGAAGCATACAGCCATAAAAATAAACCAGTAGATATTGTATAATGCTGCTGTGGTACTACTCCAAGAAGCATGCATCTGTAAAAAGAAACCATTAGATATTGTATTACGCTGTTGTGGTATTACTCCTTCTAGAAGAATACACCCATAAAAATAAACCAGTAGATATTGTATAATGCTGCTGTGGTACTACTCCTAGAAGCATACATCTGTAAAAATAAATCAGTAGATATTGCATATTGCTGTTGTGGTTCTACTCTTAGAAGCATACATCTGTAAAAATAAACCAGTAGATATTGTATAATGCTGTTGTGGTATTACTCCTTCTAGAAGCATAAATCTCTAAAAATAAACCAGTAGATATTGTATAATGCTGCTGTGGTACTACTCCTTGAAGCATACATCCATAAAAATAAACCATTAGATATTCTATAATGCTGCTGTGGTACTACTCCTAGAAGCATACATTTGTAAAAATAAACCTGTAGATATTGTATAATGCTGTTGTGGTATTACTCCTTCTAGAAGCATACATCCGTAAAAATAAACCAGTAGATATTGCATAATGCTGTTGTGGTATTACTCCTTCTAGAAGCATACATCTGTAAAAATAAACCAGTAGATACTTTATAATGCTGTTGTGGTATTACTCCTTCTAGAAGCATACATCTGTAAAAATAAATTAGTAGATATTGTATAATGCTGCTGTGGTACTACTCCTAGAAGCATGCATCCATAAAAATAAACCAGTAGATATTGTATAATGCTGCTGTGGTACGACTCCTACAAGTATACATCTGTAAAAATAAACCAGTAGATATTGTATAATGCTGTTGTGGTATTACTCCTCCTAGAAGCATACATCCATAAAAATAAACCAGTAGATATTGTATAATGCTTCTGTAGTACTACTCCTAGAAGCATACATCTGTGAAAACAAACCAGTAGATATTCAGTGATGCTGTTGTGGTATTACTGCTTCTAGAAGCATACATCTATAAAAATAAACCAGTAGATATTGTATAATGCTGTTGTGGTATTACTCCTTCTAGAAGCATACATCCATAAAAATAAACCAGTAGATATTGTATAATGCTGTTGTGGTATTACTCCTTCTAGAAGCATACATTCATAAAAATAAACCAGTAGATATTGTATAATGCTGCTGTGGTACTACTCCTAGAAGCATACATCTGTAAAAATAAACCGGTAGATATTGTATAATGCTGCTGTGGTACTACTCCTAGAAGCATACATCTGTAAAAATAAACTAGTAGATATTGTAAAATGCTGTTGTGGTATTACTCCTGCTAGAAGCATACATCAATAAAAATAAACCAGTCGATATTGTATAATGCATCTATAGTACTACTCCTAGAAGCATACATCTGTAAAAATAAACCAGTAGATATTGCAAAATGCTGTTGTGGTACTACTCCTAGAAGCATACATCTGTAAAAATAAACCATTAGATATTGTATTACGCTGTTGTGGTATTACTCTTTCTAGAAGCATACATCCGTAAACATAAACCTGTAGATATTGTATAATGCTGCTGTGGTATTACTCCTTCTAGAAGCATATATCCATAAAAATAAACCAGTAGATATCGTGCAATGCTGTTGTGGTATTACTCCTAGAAGCATACATCCATAAAAATAAACCAGTAGATATTGTATAATGCTGCTGTGGTACTACTCCTAGAAGCATACATCTATAAAAATAAACCAGTAGATATTGCATAATGCTGTTGTGGTTCTACTCCTAGAAGCATACATCTGTAAAAATAAACCAGTAGATATTGTACAATGCTGTTGTGGTATTAGTCCTTCTAAAAGCATAAATCTCTAAAAATAAACCACTAGATATTGTATAATGCTGCTGTGGTACTACTCCTAGAAGCATACATCCATAAAAATAAACCATTAGATATTGTATAATGCTTCTAAGGTACTACTCCTAGAAGCACACATCTGTAAAAATAAACCAGTAGATATTGTATAATTCTGTTGTGGTATTACTCCTTCTAGAAGCATACATCCGTAAAAATAAACCAGTAGATATTGTATAATGCTGCTGTGGTACTACTCCTAGAAGCATACATCTGTAAAAATAAACCAGTAGATATTTTATAATGCTGTTGTGGTATTACACCTTCAATAAGCATACATCCGTAAAAAATAAACTAGTAGATATTGTATAATGCTGCTGTGGTACTACTCCTAGAAGCATACATCCATAAAACTAAACCAGTAGATATTGTATAATGCTTCTGTAGTACTACTCCTAGAAGCATACATCTGGAAAGTAAACCAGTAGATGTTCTATGATGCTGTTGTGGTATTAGTCCTTCTAGAAGGATACATCCATAAAAATAAACCAGTAGATATTGTATAATGATGCTGTGGTACTACTCGTAGAAGCATACATCTGTAAAAATAAACCAGTAGACATCGCATAATGCTGTTGTGGTATTACTCCTTCTAGAAGTATAAATCTCTAAAAACAAACCAGTAGATATTGTATAATGCTGCTGTGGTACTACTCCTAGAAGCATACATCCATAAAAATAAACCAGTAGACATTGTATAATGCTGCTGTGGTACTACTCCTAGAAGCATACATCTGTAAAAATAAACTGATAGATATTGTATAATGCTGCTGTGGTATGACTCCTTCTAGAAGCATACATCCATAAAAATAAACTAGTAGATATTGCATGATGCTACTGTAGTACTACTCAAATACATGTTCAAAATATCACTTCATACACTTCATACATATCTAAAATCCCAATGGGATTGTTCTTGCTCCCTCCCCTCATAGATCTGTAACATTCCATCTCCCCTCACACTTATCCTATTAAAGCTTATGTTTCCTCACTATAGTTATTTAACAAAGACCCTCTGAGTTTCTTCTTCAATAACTTCCCTGATTGCATATCTCAATACTGTTTTTATTTCTGAATGTTTCTCAAATTTATGCCTAATGTATTAATGTTTTATCTCTACTCTGTATAATTGTAGTTATAGCATCTACTTAATTCTGTCTATATCACAGCTTTTCTCCCCATCTTTGAATGTTTCTCAAATTTAAGCCTAAATGTATTAATTTTTATCTCTACTCTGTATAATTATCTTGTAGTTATTGTATGTACATAATTTTGTCTACATTGGAGCTTTTCTCCCCAGGACTCCATTGAAAACGGGTTCTTTTGGCCCAATGGACTATCCTGGTAAACCAACTGCAAATAAAATAAATAAATAAATAAATACTCCTAGAAGCATACATCTGTGAAAGTAAACCAGTAGATATTGTATAATGCTGCTGTGGTATTACTCCTAGAAGCATACATCTGTAAAAATATCAGTAGATATTTTATAATGCTGTTGTGGTATTATTCCTTATAGAAGCATACATCTGTAAAAATAAACCAGTAGATATTGTATAATGCTGCTGTGGTACTACTCCTAGAAGCATACATCCATAAAAATAAACCAGTAGATATTGTATAATGCTGCTGTGGTACTACTCCTAGAAGCATACATCTGTAAAAATAAACCAGTAGATATTTTATAATGCTGTTGTGGTATTACACCTTCAATAAGCATACATCCGTAAAAAATAAACTAGTAGATATTGTATAATGCTGCTGTGGTACTACTCCTAGAAGCATACATCCATAAAACTAAACCAGTAGATATTGTATAATGCTTCTGTAGTACTACTCCTAGAAGCATACATCTGGAAAGTAAACCAGTAGATGTTCTATAATGCTGTTGTGGTATTAGTCCTTCTAGAGGCATACATCCATAAAAATAAACCAGTAGATATTGTATAATGATGCTGTGGTACTACTCGTAGAAGCATACATCTGTAAAAATAAACCAGTAGACATCGCATAATGCTGTTGTGGTATTACTCCTTCTAGAAGTATAAATCTCTAAAAACAAACCAGTAGATATTGTATAATGCTGCTGTGGTACTACTCCTAGAAGCATACATCCATAAAAATAAACCAGTAGACATTGTATAATGCTGCTGTGGTACTACTCCTAGAAGCATACATCTGTAAAAATAAACTGATAGATATTGTATAATGCTGTTGTGGTATTACACCTTCAATAAGCATACATCCGTAAAAAATAAACTAGTAGATATTGTATAATGCTGCTGTGGTACTACTCCTAGAAGCATACATCCATAAAACTAAACCAGTAGATATTGTATAATGCTTCAGTAGTACTACTCCTAGAAGCATACATCTGGAAAGTAAACCAGTAGATGTTCTATGATGCTGTTGTGGTATTAGTCCTTCTAGAAGCATACATCCATAAAAATAAACCAGTAGATATTGTATAATGATGCTGTGGTACTACTCGTAGAAGCATACATCTGTAAAAATAAACCAGTAGACATCGCATAATGCTGTTGTGGTATTACTCCTTCTAGAAGTATAAATCTCTAAAAACAAACCAGTAGATATTGTATAATGCTGCTGTGGTACTACTCCTAGAAGCATACATCCATAAAAATAAACCAGTAGACATTGTATAATGCTGCTGTGGTACTACTCCTAGAAGCATACATCTGTAAAAATAAACTGATAGATATTGTATAATGCTGCTGTGGTATGACTCCTTCTAGAAGCATACATCCATAAAAATAAACTAGTAGATATTGCATGATGCTACTGTAGTACTACTCCTAGAAGCATACATCTGTGAAAGTAAACCAGTAGATATTGTATAATGCTGCTGTGGTATTACTCCTAGAAGCATACATCTGTAAAAATATCAGTAGATATTTTATAATGCTGTTGTGGTATTATTCCTTATAGAAGCATACATCCGTAAAAATAAACCAGTAGATATTGTATAATGCTGCTGTGGTACTACTCCTAGAAGCATACATCCATAAAAATAAACCAGTAGATATTGTATAATGCTGCTCTGGTACTACTCCTACAAGTATACATCTATAACAATAAACCAGTAGATATTGTATAATGCTGTTGTGGTATTACTCCTTCTAGAAGCGTACATTCATAAAAATAAACCAGTAGATATTGTATAATGCTGCTGTGGTACTACTCCTAGAAGCATACATCTGTAAAAATAAACCAATAGGTATTGTATAATGCTGTTGTGGTATTACTCCTTCTGGAAGCATACATCCATAAAAATAAACCAGTAGAGAGTGTATAATACTGCTGTAGTACTACTTTTAGAAGCATACATCCATAAAAATAAACCATTAGATATTGTATAATGCTGTTGTGGTATTACTCCTAGAAGCATACATCTGTAAAAATAAACCAATAGATATTGTATAATGCTGTTGTGGTATTACTCCTTCTAGAAGCATACATCCATAAAAATAAACCAGTAGATATTGTATAATGCTGCTGTAGTGCTACTCCTAGAAGCATATATCCATAAAAATAAACCAGCAGATATTGTATAATGCTGTTGTGGTGCTACTCCTAGAAGCATACATCCATAAAAATAAACCAGTAGATTTTGTATAATGCTGCTGTAGTGCTACTCCTAGAAGCATATATCCATAAAAATAAACCATTAGATATTGTATAATGCTGCTGTGGTACTACTCCTAGAAGCATCCATCTGTAAAAATAAACCAGTAAATATTGTATAATGCTGCTGTAGTACTACTCCTAGAAGCATACATCTGTAAAAATAAACCAGTAGATATTGTATAATGCTGTTGTGGTATTACTCCTTCTAGAAGCATACATCCATAAAAATAAACCAGTAGATATTGTATGATGCTACTGTGGTACTACTCCTAGAAGCATACATCTGTAAAAGTAAACCAGTAGATATTGTATAATGCTGTTGTGGTATTACTCCTAGAAGCATACATCTGTAAAAATAAACCAGTAGATATTGTATAATGCTGCTGTAGTGCTACTCCTAGAAGCATATATCCATAAAAATAAACCAGCAGATATTGTATAATGCTGCTGTGGTACTACTCCAAGAAGCATACATCTGTAAAAATAAACCAGTAGATATTTTATAATGCTGTTGTGGTATTACTCCTAGAAGCATACATCTGTAAAAATAAACCAGTAGATATTGTATAATGCTGCTGTAGTACTACTCCTAGAAGCATACATCTGTAAAAATAAACCAGTAGATATTGTATAATGCTGTTGTGGTACTACTCCTACAAGTATACATCTGTAAAAATAAACCAGTAGATATTGTATATTGCTGTTGTGGTATTACTCCTTCTAGAAGCATACATCCATAAAAATAAACTAGTAGATATTGTATAATGCATCTGTAGTACTACTCCTAGAAGCATACATCGGTAAAAGTAAACCAGTAGATATTGTATAATGCTGTTGTGGTATTACTCCTAGAAGCATACATCTGTAAAAATAAACCAGTAGATATTGTATAATGCTGCTGTGGTACTACTCCTAGAAGCATACATCTGCAAGAATAAACCAGTAGATATTTTATAATGCTGTTGTGCTACTACTCCTAGAAGCATACATTCATAAAAATAAACCAGTAGATATTGTATAATGCTGCTGTAGTACTGCTCCTAGAAGCATACATCTGTAAAAATAAACCAGTAGATATTATAGAATGCTGCTGTGGTACTACTCCTAAAAGCATACATCTGTAAAAATAAACCAGTAGATATTCTATAATGCTGTTGTGGTATTACTCCTTCTAGAAGCATACATCCGTAAAAATAAACCAGTAGATATTGTATAATGCTGTTGTGGTATTACTCCTTCTAGAAGAATACATCCATAAAAATAAACCATTAGATATTGTATAATGCTGCTGTGGTACTACTCCTAGAAGCATACATCCATAAAAATAAACCAGTAGATATTGTATAATGCTGTTGTGGTATTACTCCTTCTAGAAGCATACATCCATAAAAATAAACCAGTAGATATTGTATAATGCTGCTGTGTGGTACTACTCCTAGAAACATACATCCATAAAAATAAACCAGTAGATATTGTATAATGCTGTTGTGGTATTACTCCTTCTAGAAGCATACATCCATAAAAATAAACCAGTAGATATTGTATAATGCTGCTGTGTGGTATTACTCCTAGAAGCATACATCTGTAAAAATAAACCAGTAGATATTGTATAATGCTGTTGTGGTATTACTCCTTCTAGAAGCATACATCCATAAAAATAAACCAGTAGAGATTGTATAATGCTGCTGTAGTGCTACTCCTAGAAGCATATATCCATAAAAATAAACCAGCAGATATTGTATAATGCTGTTGTGGTTTTACTCCTAGAAGCATACATCTGTAAAAATAAACCAGTAGATATTGTATAATGCTGTTGTGGTACTACTCCTAGAAGCATATATCTGCAAGAATAAACCATTAGATATTGTATTACGCTGTTGTGGTATTACTCTTTCTAGAAGCATACATCCATAAAAATAAACCAGTAGATATTGTATAATGCTGCTGTCATACTACTCCTACAAGTATACATCCATAAAAATAAACCAGTAGATATTGTATAATGCTGTTGTGGTATTACTCCTTCTAGAAGCATACATCCATAAAAATAAACCAGTAGAGATTGTATAATGCTGCTGTAGTGCTACTCCTAGAAGCATATATCCATAAAAATAAACCAGCAGATATTGTATAATGCTGTTGTGGTTTTACTCCTAGAAGCATACATCTGTAAAAAAAACAGTAGATATTGTATAATGCTGTTGTGGTTTTACTCCTAGAAGCATACATCTGTAAAAAAAACAGTAGATATTGTATAATGCTTCTGTAGTACTACTCCTAGAAGCATACATCTGTAAAAATAAACCAGTAGATATTGTATAATGCTGTTGTGGTATTACTCCTTCTAGAAGCATACATCCATAAAAATAAACCAGTTAGATATTGTATAATGCTGTTGCGGTACTACTCATTGAAGCATACATCTGTAAAAATAAACCAGTAGATATCGTATAATGCTGCTGTGGTAGTACTCCTAGAAGAATAAATCTGTAAAAGTATACCAGTAGATATTGTATAATGCTGCTGTAGTACTACTCCTAGAAGCATACATCTGTAAAAATAAACCAGTAGATATTGTATAATGCTGTTGTGGTATTACTCCTTCTAGAAGCATACATCCATAAAAATAAACCTGTAGATATTTGTGGTACTACTCCTAGAAGCATAAATCTGTAAAAATAAACCAGTAGATATTGTATAATGCTGCTGTGGTACTACTCCTAGAAGCATACATCTGTAAAAATAAACCCGTAGATATTCTATAATTCTGTTGTGGTATTACTCCTTCTAGAAGCAAACATCTGTAAAAATAAACCAGTAGATACACACATTGGGGGGGGGGTTGGTATAATAGTTAAGGTATTCACCTTAAAGATGCAAAGGACAAGGCTTGATTCTGACCACAGGTTTAGTTAGACTTAAAATGTCTCTTCAGGGCGGTTAGCCTAGTATTTTCCTATAAACCTGTACATTCTCCTGCATATACACATACACTATAGTCATAACCAGTTAAACAAAGCAGGTTACTTTTATATTACTTACACTAATACCAAACAACTTCATTAAAGTTATATTTCCATGCAGTTATTCACACACAGACATCTAGCAAAAAGATACATTGGCAAAAGCTTTCTAAGCTAAAGTGGTAAGGTAATAAACGTAACTTTATTCTTTGATTCTATATATAAATCAATTCACTTCATTCTATATATACCAGTAACCATTCACTTCCTCCACTAAAGTGAAATTTGTTGTAGAGAGTCACAGTTTAAGTGAAAGACAAGCAGTAATTATTATATCACAGTAAATGCTTCCACAAATAAATCCCTGATGTAAGTTATCTTGGATAAGACAGCGACATTTCCAAATATATTACACTTCCTTGTACTGCAGTTGTTGCTTTAATGTTCCTGAATCGTATATTTTTAAAACATACATTTCATGTGGCTTATACTTGAATTTTGTTCAGAAGTAATATTATCTGGTTCAGGATTATCCCTGTAGAAGTCCTTGATTCAGATATTAAAGAAATACAGCAAAGCAGCTGGTTATTAGTTAATTGTAATATAATTATTTGTTTTTAGTTTGGCGGAATTCAAATACATACTCAGCATGGCTCATTGTTGTTTTTTGATGTTGTATTATTTATAGTGACTGGCCTTTATATTATGGCTCTTCTTGGACTAGTATCTTATAGTGATAAATGGACTCTAGGAATAATTACTAATCCATTTGTATACAGATAAAGGAAATGATACCTATGACCACTGTGTAAAACAACTGACACAAACTATTTTTAAGCTGAAATGCAGGAAAAGGAAGGATAGGAACAACAGTTTATTTGCTTTATTAACACTTCTGCCAAAAGTATGGCCTTAATTGTAGCAATCAGTGGATGACAATCTATTAAACTGAATACCTGTTAGAACACAGTTACGATTAAACAGTGCCTTTGCTTGTATATAATGCTTAGATAACTAAGCATAGACGTGCTGCATCTAATCATTTTTATAGAAACCAGCACCAGCTACCCATCTGTGTTCTGTCACCTGGGTAGAAATCCTAACCGACAGAGAGAAGGAGAAACATTCTAGACTGGTAAAGGAGAGGAATCAGTTATGTAATCTGTTACAGCTGAACATTTGATGGCTATCAGTGATGCTACTGATGAGTTTATGCAGATTGCTTTCAAATGTTAAAGTGTTCAATAAAAAGAAAATTAAGTCCACTTTTCCGAGACACTACTGATATACACATTTTATATATAAATTTTTGTTATATATAATTTCTTTAGGGGGTAGGGTTTACCCCCACATGACCCTGCAAAAAGGTTTAGTTCCATTAATGCAGGTGAGTTTTACTTGTGTTTTATGATTCAGCAGTTCTTATTCCCAAGTGACTGTGCCTTAATCATTCACCGGGGAAGCAGGAAAAACAGTTGTGGCAACCCAGCATCCAACGAAATACTGCCACATAAAAATGAAACATAGACTGACATTTCTTGGTAGTGAAAAAATGATACTGTCCTGGTAGGAACGTGGCATTCGTGGTCTCTTTCTCTTTTCTGTCATTTTGAACCCAAAGTAGCATGTATTGTAGGAAGTACAGTACAGGGAAGAGAGAAGCAATAAATGCCCAAGAGGATGGGAGTTATTCAGAGAGACAGCCCAGCTCGAGAAGATCTGTTATTGCTTCTATAATGCCCAGCCTGGAGGGCATTATTGTGCTTAGAAAATGGTCCATCTATTAAACTGGTTTTCAATTGTTTTATTATTAGTATATACACGTTTTTGCATTATTAGTATACACACTTTTTTATGTTTTTGATATAAAATAGTTTCTCCACCTAAAATTTCATAGTTGTTGCAGGATATGTAATTGTAGTTGAAGGACATATTTTACATCCAAAATATACATTTATACATTATTTAAACATTTCCGTGTATATAGACACACACACACACACACACACACACACACACACACACACACACACACACACACACACACACACACACACGTTGATAGTCTCGCACATATGCAGAAACTCTTAACACATATCGACACGCATGCAGAGGTGCAGACTTGTGCACATGCGTGCAAGCATGTGTACACAATCTAACCAGCAGTTACAGCCACTTTCTCGACTGTCTAGACTTCACTGCTCATAGTCATTAATGAAACAAAACCAGTAGCTGAACGTTATCAATGGGGCCAAGTAACAAGCAAAAAAAGTTCAAATAAAATTTTTTGAGTGCTTTCGTCCTATAGTAGGACTTCATCAGAATAAAATAGTAACACAAAACACTGCCCATATATATATATATATATATATATATATATATATATATATATATATATAAGTCCTGATAAAACCAATTAAATATGCTAATCACATTAATTCATTCAATAAAGACTTAAAGCTCTGTAATAGTCAATAAGAAAAGCAATAGTGTTGTGTAAACCAATGCATAAATGAATAAAACACATTATTTAAAAAAAAACATACATTTAAACACTATTATACATTCTAAAACATTGTAATGTAACTTGATTAAAATACAACCCAAGTATTACAGATTCATGGCTGTCGCTCTCCCACTTTGGACACAATAGAAGAGTCTTTGTGGGTTCTGTTCAAGCAGCTTTATTTTATACAAACACATCACGATAGAAGTTTACTGACTTTAACATAAGTAACTTATATGCAAACTAACTGCTGCGATCATACAAGCTCACTTCCTGGCTGCACTCTCAAAATGGCACTAGAAATGGCATGTGCCTGGCATCTATATGTGCATTCTCAGCCTTTGACATGCTTCTTAAAGACACAGTACAAGGCAAGTGCACTCTGGTCTACAACCTCCCTCTTGAAAAAATGAAACATGCAATGTTATGAATCTATTTGGTATGCAGATATCACACACAGCCTCTAGCATGCATTTACATAAGATAAGGTACATATATACGCAGTTAAGTCCATCTTGCTGTGTATTTCACACTGGGCCTAGATACTTGTCCATATCATGTGATATAAAACTGGGAATTAGGCTTAGCAACTGGTGCTGTCTCTGCAAAATGTTGATGTTGGAATTGCTTGGAACCTCTTCAGGAATGGAATCAGAGGTAGGAATACACTCTGGAATGGGAACAACATTTGATTCACTCTAAGATATAGAGTCTGTGCCACTGAAACAATGTTGTGATGATTATTTTGGTACAGGAAGAAGATGCCTGTGATTTCTCCTGTACTCCATACCCTCAGATTCTACAAGGTAGGATCTCAGCTCGGGACATATACCTGTAACTTGACCAATTCAGTCTAAACCTTTTGCCATTTGTATTCTCACTGTCTCTCCTTTCCTCAACAGATGAAGAAATTTGCTCGACTTGTCATAAGTGGATTTCTGGATAGAACGCTTCTTGAAAAATTAAGCCTTGATGGTTTTATTGTTCTTAGCTTTTGGTCTCAATAAACTGGAACTATTAGGTAGCGTAGTTTTGGTTTGCCCAGAAAGAAGTCTTTGAGCAGGTGAGCCAAAAATATTGTCACAGGTTATGTCATTGAGATTAAGCAAATTAAAAAAAAACATCGGTATTGTCATGCTTTGACATTTCAAGTAATTGCTTTGCACTCTGCACTGCACATTCATAGGTTCATAGGTTAGTACTAGGCTAACTGCCCTTGGGAGCCATTTTAAGCCTAGCCAATTATCCCTTGTGAGACTCAAACCCTGCACCTTGTGTTTGTAGGGCAAACACCTTAACCATTAGGCCACCCTCCCAATGGTCTCATCTAGACCATTTGACTGTGGATATTCAGGACTGCTAGTAACATGTACAAAGTCCTATTCTTTTGCAAATTTCTGAAACAACTGACTAGTAAATTGAGTACCATTGTCAGAAATAACTTTGTGCAGACTACCATGGACTGAGAAATGAAATTTCAGCTTAGTAATAACAGTAGTAGATGTTAGATTAGGTGTTAGATCAATCTCAAACCAATTTGAATAAGAGTCTACCAATACCAAGTAGTGTTGATTGTTCCACTCAAAGATATCAGTGGCTACTGTTGACCAAGGTAGTTCAGGAACTTGACTTAGCCAAAGTGGTTCTCTTTGCAAATGCAGTCTAGTACTATTGCATACGGAACAAGAAGAAAGTACTTTATCAATGTCTTTCAGTAATGAAGGCCAAAATACTAACTCACTTGCCTCTTAGTGGATCTGGAACCTGGGTCACCATGATGCAAAGTCTGAATTGTACTCCTGTTGTAAGGAAGCAGGAACAACAATTTTGGGATCTTTGAAAATAATGCCATCTTCCATCAACATTTCATCTCTGTAAGGAAAATAGGTTTGACTTTGGGTGATACACTAGATTGCTTTGATGGCCATCCAATATTAATGTAGTGATTGAGCTTTTGCAAAATTGGATCAGTCTTTGTGTGATCACTCAACTCATCAAGACTAGTGGTAGAAAAATTAGGCAATGCCATCATGTCAAAGTCAAACTTCTCTCCGTCAAGCTGTTCTGTTTTATTCCTGGATGATCTGGATAAAGGTATCAACCAGATAGAGTAGTTTGCCTTTCGTATAGACCATTTTGAAGTTGTACTTTTACAATTTGAGTATCATTCTTTGCAATCTTGCTGGAGCTGAATGCATAGGCTTCTTTAGAATAGCAACTAGAGGTTGGTGGTCAGTTTCAATCTGAATAGCTTGACCACAAATATAATCATGAAACTTGGAACATGCAAATACTACTGCCAAAAGTTCTTTCTCAATCTGAGCATACTGCATCTCAGTTTGAGTAAGTGTTCTAGATGCATAGGCTACTGGTCTGCCATCTTGAAGTATAACTGCACCAAGACCAAATTTTGAAGCATCACAGGAAAGTGTAACCATGCTCTTGTCAAGTTTGTTCATATCATAATATCTTAACATAGGTGGGGTGGGTAATTTTCTGCTTGAGACCATCAAATGCCTTCTAATGCTGTTCTAACCATGACCATGCAACATTTTTGTGTGTTAGCTCTCTTAAAGGTGCTGTCAACTCACTGAAGTCTGGTATAAACTTGCCTAAATAGTTGACCATGCCTAAGAAATGCTGTAGAGCTTGAACGTTGTCTGGTACTGACATCTCAAGAATAGCTGCTTGCTTGGTCGGGTCTGGTCTCAAGACAGTACTGGTAAATAAATGACCTACATATGTAACTTCTGGAAATCTGAATTTGAACTTCAGAGGATTGACCTTCAAATTTACTTCATGTGTTCTGTCTAGAACTTTCTTTAGGTTTCTGTCATGCTCTGCTTCACCATTGCCTACAACCAATAAATCATCTACTATTATGGCACAAGGATAACCCAAAAAATTTGCTCCACTGCACACTGAAAGACTTCACTTGCAGAATTTATTCCAAATGGCATCCTTAGAAATCTGTATCTGCCAAATGGAATACCAAAAGTGATGAGTAATGAGGATTTGCGATCAAGCATCACTTGCCAAAATGAACTCTTTGCATCCAAAACAGAAAAAACAGTGGCATTTGGTATTAGGGCTAAAACCTCTTTGACTGTACGCATTGGGTGATATGGTCTTTTCAATACTTTGTTCAAATCCCTTGGGTCAATGCATATTCTGATTTTGTCTGAGCCTTTTTTGTGAGCTCCTACCATAGACAATACCCATTCAGTTGGTTCTGTAACCGGACAAATTATATCTTGCTGCACCATTTTATCTACCTGAGCCTTAACTTTATCCTGCATAGCTATCGGAGCCCTTCTTGCTGGTCTGACTACTGGAGTGACCTCTGGATCTAACTTCATGGAATACATTACTTGAAGTTTGCCCAACCTGTCATCAAAAACATTAGCATACTCTGAGAATATTGCTTCAAAAAAATTAGAACTAGGAGATGCACTTATGTAATAAACTTCTTTGGTAAAAGAAAGCAGAGTCATTCTCAAACTATCTTTGAGACCCAATAAAGACTGCGCTGGACTTTTGACTACATAGAATAACAAATTGTAACAGTTCTTGGCCAAGTAACATGAAAGCATCACTGAGCCTTCAGTTTGAATCTCTTCACCTCCATAAACAAGTTTCACAGTGCTGGCCACATTGGGTTGTTCTTTAGTTCTCACGTCAGCAAATCTGTTTGCTAATACACCATTAAACTTTGAACCAGCGTCTACTATAAGTTCTGTGGAGTTACCATTGATCCAGACAGTACAGAGTACTTTGCTTTTTGCCAATAAATTCACTGCATCAGCTCTTTAACCAATTATTGATACACCATCCACATAGAAAGCTGACTGTTATGTCTCTACTTGTTCAACCTGCTTTTTTGTGTGACCTTCCTTTACAACTGTGTGAGGTTTACTTGATTTGCAAACTTTTTGGAAATGGTTCCATTTTTTTACACTTGTAACATTGCTGGCCAAATGCTAAGCATTTCTCTCTTTTAGCCTCATGATTTGCTCCACAATTGTGACAGTTAACAATGAATCTGGACTTGGGTTTTGCAGATACATGCTTGTACTGTACTGAGCATGCTCCTTTAACTGAACTGGTCTTAGAACTTGCTAGAAAACTTTGTGGTTTCCTTGATAAGGCAGCAGGGGTTGAGGTTGACGTGCTTAGGCCTACTTCTGTTTGCCACTTGTTGCATGCTATCTACATTTGTTCTGGAGCCTGCTGAAACCATACTCTTGTCACTTGCAAGCATACTTTTGTGTTTTTCTGTCATTTCATGGATTTGGCAAATCTCAATGGCTTTGCTCAGTGTTAAAACACTGACACGAAACAAAATCTTTCTCACAGCAGCACTATTAATACCACACATGAGCCTGTCCTTTATTAACTCATCTTTTAAGTCACCAAACCAACATGTTTTAGCCTTGTTTCTCAAATCAGTTATATAAGCTGCAAAAGTTTTCCCTAGTTTTTATCTCTCTTATAAAACAAATGCCTCTCTAGTGTAATATTTGTCTGGGGGTTACACATTTCTCTGAACTTGTGCTTCCTCCCTTGACTCAGCCTGCACAACAATACAATGGTTTTCACATTCTCCTTCATATACTGCTGGTGCATGCACAAATGAACGCTCTCTTTTTATGGCCTCTGACCCAGCTAGGTTTAGCAAAATGAATGCATTGGTGCATGCATCTTTATCTGAATAAGCTGCTTGTATAAAAATATCGTACTGTTGCTCGAATATTCTCCAGTTCTTTACAATATTCTGACCAAATACAAGGGGTAAGGGCTTTCAAAATCCATCTGTCATATTAACACATGCCATTGGAGTGTTTTGCAAATAAGCACAAAAACATGCACATATGCTGGAAATTTATGCCAGTATTTGTAACTTTGCTCAATAGCACAACGAGCATCTGTATAACTGAAGCTTGTGAAATAAGTTTCTCTCAGGCACTGTAATATTCTTAAAATTACTGTATTGCACAAAATCACCTCTTACCAGTATAAGAAACATATCAAAATAACTGCAAAATGTAAGCCTCTGTGAAAGTGGACTTTGCAAAATAAGTTTCTAGGACACCGTAATACTTTTGAAATTATTGGATTGCTAAGTAATTTATCATCATCATTAAGAAACACTTCAAATAACTACACGATGCGAATGCACTGGGCAGAAGCTCAGAGTCTATAACATTTCAAAGTAATGGCATTTTGCAATTAAACTGTACACAACACACTAAACTTCCCCCAAATGGTGTTAGGCAATTCTTTACAATGCAAGGAACAAGCTGTAATGGCAGCACTTTGCGAATAGACACACCTAGCACAATAAACTTTTCAAAATGGCGATACCTTGACTGCACTTGACGAAATAGTTGCACTTTGCACACAAATAACTCTTTGAAATACATACATACATACACAGTAATAAGCAGACACTATAAGCACATTTACACACTTTGAGATACTTCGAATAACTTTAGTTATGCCCTTGATATAATACCAAGCTGTAGTTATGCCAAAACACAGCACTTTGCCAAAACCTTGCAGTCACCTTGCTTTATTTACACTTAATGTGCCCTTTTAGCCCTTATGTTCCTTTTGCTCATTGAATCATTTTCATGCCCATTGTACTTTTCTTGTGCTCATCTTAGTCTAAACATGCCCATTTTCCCTTAAACATGCTTGTTTTGCTTTTCTGTTAGTCATTTCATCAAACACATTTACGTTACACATTTCCCTTAGTTAATAAGCCTTTTATGCCTCTTGTTTGTTTAATAATGCTTTTTGTGCCCTTGTAATGCCCCGTTTTGTCCTTTTTATGAAATAGTTCATGTGTATTCTCATTACCTTTGCTTCTTTTCTGGCTCTTTTTCATGCTTGTTTCTCTTAGTTTACCTTCACTGTTGTCTGTGCACTGCATGGCTCTGAATGGAGGTGTAGGTTCAAAACCCACTTCTGACACCATGTCACTCTCCTACTTTGGACACAATAGAAGAGTCTTCATGGGTTCTGTTCAAGCAGCTTTATTTTATACAAAAACATCATGGTAGAAGTTTACTGACTTTAACTTAAGTAACTTGTATACAAACTAAGTGCTACAATCATACGTGCTTACTCCCTGGCTGCACTCTCAAAATGGCACTAGGAATGGCATGTGCCTGGCATTTATATATGCACGCTCAGTCTTTGACATGCTTCTTAAAGACACAGCACATGGCACGTGCACTCTGATATACAATGCCATTTAGTTTTAATAAAGGTTGGATGGAAAAAAAATGTTTAATCCAGGGGTATTATGAGCATTCAACCTAAGCTGCCATAGAAGTTCTTTGTGTTCCAGCCTAGTTTGCCACTTCCGTTCACTAGAGGATTTAGTGTGATTTTTTTTCAGGTATACCAAACTGAAATATGTCAAACTGAGTACACACTAAAGAATGTTTGTGCAAAGCATTTTTATCATTTTTGTTTTTAATATCATGCACATGCTCATATAGTCTTTTACATAACCTTCTGTCAGTCTTTCCCTCGTAAAATGCTGAGCAAGTCGAACATTTTGTTAAATATACCACTCTTCTAGTTTGACAATTCCCTTTGTAAAAAAGGAACCTGGTTTCAGCAGCATTGTTTAAGATCAATGTATCAACATCTACAGTAACATGTACATGTATTGTTTACAAAAAACACACTTAGACATGCCTCCTGTTTGCTTAACCAATCATTTATGATTCTGATCAAATTCAAAATTTTTTTTAAAATTACATGCAGTTTTGTATGTAAATAAAGGTTCTCGACCCATAACATGAAAAATCTCAGGGTCCGCATTAAAAATATTCCAGTTGTTGTACACTATTCACTTAATATCTTTGCTACATTTGTTACATTCTAAAATCATGGCACGTTCAAATTTCTTCAGTGGTGAACTTTTTGTTAAAAAAAAAAAAATGTTATCATTTATTTATCAGAACTGTCCTATATATAAGGGCAGGATTTTGTGTTACTATTTTATTCTGATGAATTCCTACTGTAGGACAAAAGCACTCAATAAATTATTTTATTTGAACTTTGTAGTCTGTTATTTTATTTGTAACATCTTCTGACGTCATTTCATAGTGATTAAATGAATGAATGAATGAATGAATGAAAAAAGAACATATAGTAGAAAGCAATGCAGCTCCTATCCTCACATTCCTCTCAACTGCCTGTGATTTTATAGAATGGCCCTAATTTTACTATGTCCCTTATTTTTTTTTTGTTTGTTTTGGGGTTTTTTTTGTTTGCTTTGTTTGCTTTTCTAGTATATCTCTAGACTTTTGTCCAGAATTCTTGAACAAAAGTCCACAGAAATACACACACACACACACACACACACACACACACACACACACACACACACACACACACACACACGCACGCACGCACGCACGCACACACACACACACACACACACACACACACACACACTCTCTTCTAATGCAGTTAAGTGCATTAGATTTATTTATTTTCCAACTTTCCTCTAATCTCTGTTTTTTAACTGCTACAAATAGTGTGTGTGTGTGGGGGGTTTTAAAAAAGCTCCTTAAAACAGCTATTGCAGCTGTTTTTTTCAGTTTCATTTATTTATTCTTTTATGGTTACACTTGCTAAACTCAAATACTTAGCAAGCAAAAACAACACGGAGGCTGTTTCATTTTCTTTACGCTTGACTGTAGCTTATTATGCTGCCATGAAGTCATGGACTTGTTCCAAGGTTCTTGTTTCATATCAATACCCTGTTGCAAAACATGTGTTCTTCAATGAGATTTTTTTTTACTTTTTGTTCATTTTCTAAGTAACAATAGAGTAGTGGGTCACAGTCTGTTGAAGCACAGGGATGTCAGAAACTGCCATAATATTTATAGATGTACATAATGCATGAAGGGCACAGGAATACAACTTACTTAGATCAGAAGAAATGCATTTTTCTGTTCTGAGTGTAATATTCATTGGTGTCACTCAAAGTATAATTTAGGAAAAAATATTCTTGCGAATGCAACACTTTCTCTTGTAGTGCAAAGGGTTGCTGACCATATTGTACAAAGAAATTCCTCACTTCGGATACTGCACATTGACAGATGTCAGAAGATCACGTGGCAAGGATGTCACAGTAAATGGGAAAGGTTTGAGAATTATATTTTAATATACTGTAGCAATTCATCATTTTGCATACACACAACATTTCTCCTAATGTTTAGAAACACGTCTAATTTATCTGGCATTTTAGTCCATGGGATTAAGTCTATATCTGCTGATCAGGTTTGATTCCCTCGGTCTCCATTTGCCTACTGTGTGACTCTGTTTGTCACTTAACCACACAGTGTTCCTGGATCAGCAGTGAAAAGCTTAAGCTGTGCTTAATGTATTTAACCAGTTAAAAATGAATAAAATAAATACATCTAGCCAGTCAGGGACTAAAAGATATGCAGTACAAACATGTCCCTATCTTCTTGTATCATGCGTATTAGCATTTTATGTAACAAGCGGGAATAAGCACCATATTAAATCTTAATATTCAATATGTCTGTGGAAGATTATTTAATATTATTGCGGTGGTGGTACTGTGGTAGCTTTGTCACCTCACAGTAAGACGCTGTCCGGTTCGATTCTCAGCTAGAGCGTTTTCTGCGTGGAGACATGCGTGAATGGGCGTACCTTCGTTGAAGGTTGTGTGTCAGGCCTGGCAGGCCGGTATGTAAAAATCAACTGCCAATCATTAGCGGACCGGAGTTCTGCTGTGGCGACCCCTAACTGGGAAAAGCCGAAAGACACACACACACCTTCTCTGCCAGAAGCATTTGTGTATAAGCATTTAACAAGACAGTAAACATAAACAGTTCTGGCTTGCAGAATGTGTATATAACTAACAAACCATGTACATTCCTGGAAGATAAATATCTTGTTTCATTCCACTTGGATGATCATTGTCTAGGAAGTGCCATGCCTGATAAGACTGTGGGTGGTTATGTGCATGCAGATGCCTTGCCAACCCACAACTGCATCTTATCTAGCTTTAGTACATTTGTTCTCATGATTTTTAGGACCCAAGCCTAAGACAACATTTAATAAAAATATTTCTAAGTACATTTTTGACAAAAATATCTGAATTTAGCTACTTTCATCTGAAGATAGTTCACTATGAATGAGTTAACAAGCCATGCAATTCTGTATTTCAAATCCTGCTGAACACAGATCTCACGATGTCATCTAATGCCTACGCATGTCATATCAGTCTGATTCACTGCTGCTTGGGATGATAGCTGGAAAATTTAAATAGATTATAATATTGCAATGCCTCTCAATGATTTGTCATATAAGATGGTGTGAAGGCAATCTGCTGTGCCTTTAATTAGTTGTGCCTTTGCATGCACTAATCTGTGACTCCCTGCCATGTCCAGATGGTCTGCAATGGCTCATAAAATGCACACTGATCTTTACTTATTCTGTATAGAAAGGCTCTAGCTATAAAAGTACAGCTATTTCAAATGAAATGCTGTTTCATAGAGAGGAACGTATCACCGCAAATCACTATTCATTGCCTTTAGGGGGCCCATTATGAATGAAAAGGCTGTTCATCTGACCAAAATGATACATTTTTGTTCCTTGCTTATCTAAATGGAGAAAATGTAATATTTGTTAGCACACTAAAATATCATCACAAAAACTCCTTTTTCTTTAGCTCAGTTCTAAATTTCTAACATAATCTGTTTTCTCAAAGGTTTCCTTTTACTTTATATGCTGAATTCTTCCTTTGGGTGATTACAACTATTTTGTACCTTTAATTATTGATTAAGTTGGAGGAAATCATTCATCTTTATTAGGAGAGCCCTTTGTTCGATCATTCAGGGCTGCAAGGCATTTAACCCTTTTCGGCTCAGTACCTGAAGTCCCCAAATACCTCATCAAGTCTTGGATCTCACGCTATAAATGAATGTAGGATACTATGTTTTCTCTTCACTTCAGTGTCTCTTTTTTAAACACCTTTACTGAATTATATCTTATGACATAAGCAAATTTACATTTATATAAAAGTAATCAAACTGTATTAACACATTCACATTTGCAAACATTATACTTCACATAAATTGCTATATATCATATAACCTAAGCAACGTTACATAAATTATTAAATTCTTCTCCCTTTTATTTTTAAACAAGAAACATCTTTATTAAACCGTCGCTTACAACATAGGCAATCATACATTCATATAACTAAAAACAAACCATGCCTACAAAATCCTAGTTGAAAGAGTTTTACATCATAGACCATACTGACACACTCCCACTTGCAAACATTATACATAACTTATAATCTACCCTTTTCAGTCAAACATTACATAGTTCATTTACGTCCTGCCTTCTTTTAAACCTCGTTCCTCTCCTGTATGTATTGTTCCCACAATTCCCATTTTTTCCTGTATAGTTTGCTCCTACACTTTTCTAAAGATCTTCGTTCCAGTTGTTTTATCTCCGTTACTATATTCACTACTTCTAATATAGTTGGTTTAGATTTTGATTTCCATTTTCTAGGAATTGCTTTTTTTGCAGCCACCATAATTGGACACAGCAAGGCTTTCCCATGTCTAGGCAATTCCAATTGTGTATCATAGCTCAGAAAAATCATCTCCCCATCACACCAATCTGCCCACCTAGCATCTCAGACTCTCTAATATACTTTACAACATTTAGACACATGGAAAATGGACCACAGGTGCAAAAATCTATGCTGTAGCCTTTGTTCTCAGAACCAATGAACTTCCTTTTTCTCCTGTATATCTCCCCATTCTCAGTATTATATGACATGAAGAAAGGCTACGTTGCATTTTTCATTGTCCAACCAGAATGTTCTTGACAACCTCATGACAGATAGTAGTCATCTCCTAAGAAAACACATATTCTTTCCCATGGAAAGACAACAGTCAGCAGTTGCTGGCTTTTCATTCCTGGCCACATACAAAACCATTTAGTCTTGCTCCTGAACAAATATCAGGGACCATACAGACAAATGTCCACCTTGTCCACAACTGGATTAGCCCATATTAACACACACACTTCTAAGGGAAATAATATTATGAAATCTATCTAGTAAATAAAGAAATCTACTGTTTACGATGTCCGACATTACATGTTGATAACATACAATGACTACTGCTTCAGAGAAACAAAATATTACTGCTTAGTATGCTTTTTCATCCAAAAATTAAAAATACATTATCAAAATGAAAACAGAGAGAAAAAAAATGTTCAGATAGTTTTGCCAGAAAGTAATAACAATACTTGTACTTCAAATTGGTAGAGGATGAGAAACCATTCCTGAAAAATGTTGCATAACAGAGCTGGTTACAGCATTTGGGTTCCAGACAGGTACATAATCCTAATGGCAACATATAAGTTTGAAGAACTATAATAATGCTAAACCTGGATCTTAGAAAGACATTTGCCTATATGGAGAATAATATTCTAGCTAAGGAAAAAGTCAGAAATGTGTATGCATAGGATTGGTTTGACTACATCTTAGAAGAAAAGAAATTAGAATATGGCCGGGATACGTCTTTATGTGAATAATAGGAGGTGTTACAAGGAGTTTTGCAAGGGTCAGGCTTGAGATCACATTTCTTTATTTATTTTCTGCAATGGAAGCTCTATGAATACCAAGCTTTAGAAAAGGAAATAAACAAAGGACCTAAGATATAGGTAGTGCTTGGTAATATGAAAAGCTTACAGAAACTGTCAGATGGTCTGACTCTTGTTTAATTAATAAGCTTCTAGGAGCAGGTTGTATATGACTTGGGAAGTGTTTGTGATGACTCTAGTTAACTCATTCACACCTATGTGGTGTGAAATTTTGAACCTCTTACAGCCTTCACATATTTATACATTCCAGAGCATTTTCTGAAAAATCAGCTTGAAAAGAATAAGATAATCAAGGGTTTTCTGCTGCAGGACATCCTATATTAAAACTCTTACTGTCATTTAATTAATAAGTCCTTGTCCTTTCTTCTTCTTCTTCTTTCGGCTTTTCCCGGTTGGGGGTCGCCACAGTGGATCACCTGTCTGCTCATGATTGGCAGTGGAGTTTTACGGTGTTGAGTTGCCAACCCGGCGCCCAACCTTCCACAGAAGGCACACACATGCACACACTCACACCTAGGGCCAATTTAGAGTGTCCAATCAACTTACAGTATGTCTTTGGGATGTGGGAGGAAACCGGAGCACCAGGAGGGAACCCACGCAACCACAGGGAGGACATGCAGACTCCGCACAGAAGACACCCCAGCCGAGGATCGAACCGGAGAACCTCTTGCTGTGAGGTGGCAACACTAATCGCTGCACCACCGTGGCCGCCCAAGTCCTTCCCTTTTCTAATCCTGCCTATTATAAGCTGGTAAATCACTTAGTTAAAAAGTCAGACCCAACAAAGGTTTGGACACCATAAGGAGCTATGGGTATTAACTGGAGGTATACAAAAACGGTGGTCTAGAGTGAAGATTACCACTTACAAGCAAAGGAAGGAAATAAAGGCGTGCCACATTAGCTGAAGATGTGGAAGTGTGGTATATGACAAGCTGAGTTTTAAAGACACATGAATGATTATGCACTAGAGTGCAGTATCTTTGTGTTGAGTGACATGTACAGCCTTATAAAAGTGTGTGACCAATGCTTGGGTAATATCTTAGCTCCCATATTTGGATGTTTGCATTGGCTTTCTTGTTATAACTTCCTACAAGTCTCACTCTTCATACAATAACATTGTGTTGCTATGATTTATTTGTTTGGAAATGCATGTTATTTACTGGAGAGACAAATCTGAAAGAGAATAGCTTGCAAAATGCTTGCATGAATATTCATACAGCTGTGTAATATACAGCTTCCAAAGTGTGTGTGTGTGTGTGTGTGTGTGTGTGTGGGGGGTATGTCTTTCATGCAAACATTAATGGAACAACTATCAGACTGCCTCAGCCTCACCCTCAGCCTCAGTGGTGCAATATGCAGATGACACGACCATTATATGTATGGCGCCCACCCTAAAGGAGCTTCAAACCATAACTCAAAACAACTTTACCCTTGCAGAATCATGGTTCACTAACTTCAAACTTATTCTTAATCCCAAAAAGACAAAACTCATTCTTTTCAGTCCTGGAAAATCTCACCCTCTAAACAACGACTTTACCATTACATTTAAAGATAACATAAAGATCAACCTAACCACACACACTAAACTGCTAGGTGTTGAAATTGACAATAATCTGAAATTTGACATACACATAGCCCAAACTATAAAGAAAGTTAACAAAAAACTTGGTCTCCTTTATAGGAACAAACAGTTCATCACCACTTATACCAAAGCCACTATTGCAAGGACTCACCTCCTATCTATTCTCATTTATGCCTCCCCTATCTTTACCAACCTTCGCCACAGTGAACTAAACAAAATGGAATCTTGTTACAACAAGATTGCTAAGTTTGCCACAGATACCACTCATAGATCCCATCACTGCCTTGCCGTCAAGCAACTAAACTGGCTTGAGCTACCTCAGCTACTCCTACTCAACCAACTCTTAATAGCTCACAAGCTCTACTACCTTCCAGAAAAAAACCCAGCCCTTCAGCACTTAATTCATCACTATACCACCACTAGAGCTTTAAGATCCAATAATCAAAACCTAATCAGTGTCATCAAACATAAAAATTAAGCTGGGAAATCTCTCTTTGCCTGCTCCATTGCCAACATCTGGAACACACTCCCAATCCAGTTAACTTCTATCACCTCCCATCTCCAATTTAAAAAAAAACTCCTCAAAACCCATTACTTAAATAACTGGCTTTGCTCATGCTACTCCCAGGTTAATCCATACTCTGCACTGTTGCTAAGAATCTATCATGATCCAACTATTCCAATGACAAGTCCTTTACAGTGTGCCAGTAGACCTGTGTAACTCATGTAAAGTTCTGAACAAAAGAACAACCTTCTAGTAAAAAAAAAGATTAACTCAACCTTTTCTTCATGCAGCATTCACTATTTTAACTACATAGAAATTGTTAATGCTTGCTTATGTATGCCTATATGTATTCTTGGATGTATTCATTCTTAGTGTTATGTGGAGCATTTCTCCCCAGACCTCCGCTGAAAATGGACCTGTGTCCAGTCAGACGTCCCCGGTTAACAAATGTAAAATAAATAAATAAAATAAAATAAAATAAAAACTTGATCAAAGTGAATGAAACTAATTCAAATAAACTACAACAGGAAACTGGCAACAATATAAAATTACATAATTCAATGGTTTTATTTTTAACAAAAAATCAGTTTTATTATTAAAAAATAGTTTGCTCGTTTCATGTGTCTGCAGCTAGAAAAACAATAAGCAAGAGCAGTTAAACATAACAACAGTTTTATTAAAAACATTCTACAAACAGTCAGACCAGGGGAATAAAAAGAATGCAAACAACAGTAGATGAAGTGTGTAGGAGATTGCCACAGAACAACAAGTACAGCCAGTCTCCGGCAATACAAATATAAAATTACAGATGTATCTCTTGGCATGCCAAGCCTATCCATTTTTGATGCTGACTGCATATAAAACACATCTCCTAGATTCAGTATGGAAAATTTGGGATGCAAGGTTTAATAATTCTTTTGTTCAGAACTCACTTAATCTCCACTCTACTCTATGCTTCTCCTATATACACCAATCTCCCCAAAAATAACCTCAGCAAACTAGCAACATCCTATAATAATATTGCTAGATTTGCTAAAGGCTCTCCTTTCAGAACCCATCACTGTTTGAATCTAAAACAACTAGACTGGCTAGAATTTCTTAACCAGCTCCAATTTCACCAACTTACAATAACCACAAGACCCTGTATCAACCCAGCAACACTCCAATACTGTCTAACCTCATTACCCTTTACAATAATCTCAAGAATCTACGCTCCTCAAATAAACTGCTGATCAATATGACCAAATCTAACAACTCAGCAGGTGACTCTTTGTTCTCTAACTCTGTTGGAAAACTATGGAATCAACTACCCTCTGAACTCACAACTCAGACTTCTCTCTCACTTTTCAAAAGGAATCTAAAACTATTTCTCAACAAACACTGGCTATGCTCCTGTACTAACCCTAACTTTTTCCTTTTACTAATTTTCACACCACATCATTCACAATCTTCCCTTACTGTTTCAATTTACTATGTTATTGCATCTAAAACTTATGTATATATGTATAATGTACCCTCTTATACATTACCCTCTATGAAATTAATGCTTATGTTATTAATCACTACGAGTATTATAATTTGTACCTATAAAAAAAAATAAATAAAAAATTATTACTTGTATATTTGTAAGAATTGCTGTTTTTTTTATATATTGATCTGTCATAACTTCTATATTCATTTTGTATGTTTCTTGGAGCTTTTCTCCCCGGGCCTGTACTGAAAATGGACATGTATCCAGCTAGACTAGCAAAAATAAATAAATAAAAATAAATAAATTCCATAGCCATAATTAAATATAACTACAATGTCAGGGTAACAGTATTACTGCCATATAGAGAAGAAAAAAAGAATAACAGACGTGAGTTAATCTGTGGGATTCAATAAATTCCTTGTAGGCTTTGCGTAGGGCCTACATGGAGTTTATGTGTTTGCATGATGGTGTACTGCGCACATTAGTGCACAATGCATATTAATGAGGCATGGTGCACCTAAGCAATGTTTCTCGGCTTGCAACAGTGTTGCTGCCCGCAAAACCTTACAAGTGAATATGGATAGAAATTCTGTGTAAAGGAGAGCATCTATGATGTACAGATTTGCACAGAATGCCACAATGATCACCAGAACTTTACACATAGAGAACAAAATCTTGTCAGCAAACGTGGATAGCAATCCCGTGTAAGTATGTCCTCCTACAGTGCCTGGATTTGCACGTAATGCCACAATAATCAACAAAAGTTTTTAAAAATAGCTGTCATTCTGTTAGTACTACACATCTGCACAGAAGCCAAATAATGAGAGGGCAAATAACCAGTAATAGGGACATATTTGGCACAGATGTCACATGCGAATGTGTTAGAATGTAACACTCACGACCTCTAAGAGTGACAAATGTGGACAAAGGCATAATAATGAGGGGATAAAGGGCCAGAAATAGGGACATATTTTTAATATTGCACTGACAAACTTAAGAAGTTGATAGGCTATACAGGCTGTACATTAGCGTGAACTTTCTGAAGAGCATGAAGTTTGAAACTCAAATGTAAGTCATCAGTTTCTGACTGCACTCTGCAATGACATGCCATTCTGCACAGATCAGGACAGTTGAGAGGTATGCACTCAAATGTATGTAATATTGAGTCACATCAGTCCAGAGATCATCCCACTGATATGGCAGACAGCCACATATTTGTTAAGGAAAACATCTGGACGTCCTGGGTAATATCTGGCCAGTTGAGAGGTATAAATGTGAAGTATATGATTGAAACACAGTACAGGACAGTGTATCTGCAGTGCAGAGTATTGTGATATCCCATTCCTGGCATTCTGTACTGAAGCATAAATGATCTATAATGGTACATGGACTGCCATGTAAAATAAACACTCAGGGGAAGTGTGTGTATTAATTAGCGACACACCGATGAATTGTAGGAATGCACACAGGGAAAGAGGACAGGTGACACAACCTAATCTACAGCAGATGAGGGCATGTCAATGAAAGACGGTAGTGGCAGCAGCATCAATCCCATATCAATCTGGTACATTAGGAACTGCATACTGAAAATGTGTATTATGTGACTGTCACACAAGGTGACATAACAAAGGAGAGGATGTCTGTGTGAGATAAGCATCCTTACATGAATAATGAAGAGAACATCTATCAGGGATGTTACATACAGTTGGGATAGGGTGCATTTTGTGAAGCTGTGCAAACAGATTTGCCCGCATATGAGTGTAATCTCAGCAGAAGTCTCCAGCAAATGGGATAAAGGTAAACGCTCATGGGCATTAAAAGAATCAACCACAGTCATGGACAATATCAGAATAATACCACCAATAATCCCATGCCTCTGACATAACACATGTGATATAGAGTGATAAGAGATGATTCTGTACAAACACATTTGTACAAATATTATGATACATACAAACCGTCTGAGGGTAATCACGCACACTGTCCTGGCTGTGTAACATCTGCTGGAGGTGTTAGGAGGGACACTGCTATACATGTATGCTTTATTATGAGCAATACAGACTAGTTGACTGTGTGTGTGTGTGTGTGTGTGTGTGTGTGTGTGTGTGTGTGTGTGTGTGTGTGTGTGTTTATATATATATATATATATATATATATATATATATATATATATATATATATATATATATATGGATCTACCTGACAACACCAACACACCACCACACCGACAATGAAATCACTGACACCACATAACCGACAGTTCACAAACACGAAACCTCACATGCCCGACACACCATAATCCCGACAATCAACAAACAAAACAAATCCCCTGTCCAAAAAGCACACACACAACACAAGCACACCAAAATCCTTACAAACCCACACTAAACCTCTCATACACAACTATCTACAACCTTAACCCAAACCCTAACCCTAAGGTCCGTCACTATCGCACACTCACCTAACCCGTGCCCTAACCCTAACTCACTTAACCCGCCCCAACCCAAAGACTATCACTATCACACACTTACCTAACCCGCACCCTAACCCTAACTCACTTAACCCACCCCTAACCCAAAGACTGTCACTATCGCACACTCACCTAACCCGCGCCCTAACCCTAACTCACTTAACCTGCCCCTAACTCAAAGACTATCACTACCGCACACTTACCTAACCCGCGCCCTAATCCTAACTCACTTAACCCACCCCTATCCCTAGAGCCCGTCAATATCGCACACTTACCTTACTCGCACCCTAACATCTGTCACTACCGCATACTTACACAGCCTTTTCCCATGTCGTGTTCTCAGCGTTGGGGTTTTCATCCGTCGGTCTTCTCAGTTGTCGATCTTCTGGCGTCGGTGTTCTCATTGTCAGTGTTCTAAGCTTTCGACGTTGTCAGGTAGAACTATATATATATATATATATATATATGTGTGTGTGTGTGTGTGTGTGTGTGTATGTGTGTGTGTGTATATATATATATATATATATATATATATATAGAGAGAGAGAGAGAGAGAGCACAATCCACACTGTCATGAATGATATACATGTCACTAATGTTGTCAAACACCCATACATGTAGTGCATGCATCACTAGAACAGGTAGCAGACATTCATCTGGTGTAAAAACTTGATTGGTGTTCCTCGCCATCAGGCAGTCATGTTTATACCACAAAAAGGATACCTAGGTGTGACAAAGGGAAATACTGCCAGCCCAGCTGTCTGGAATTTTGTAAATAATTCTGTCATTTGTGAATATTGATATGATTTATACAGTGTAAAGTACTGAGCTGAAATGTAACCACAGCATGCCCTATTAAAATAGAACAGGAATGCACCTGCACTATTGTGACTGTTTAGATGTATATGTTTAATGGAAACTGGAAGGCAGGAAGTTAACTTGAAAAAAATTCAGAGAAAATAGTTGAAATTAAATTGTTTCATAACCACACCATAAAAGAGATGTTATCTCTCAGTTTCAGTGCAGTAGCAGACACAATGTCTAGGGCTGGAATTTGTTTTTGTATTGTCTTGAAAGAGAAGTCATTACTAGATTTAAGATGTAGAAGTGTTTTATTGTTTTATGACTTCCAGGATCTGCAAACATCTGAGATATATATATATATATTTTTTACAGAGAGATGCTAAAATTATGTTAATTTCTGACAAAGGGGTTTTGCTTGGGAACTGAAATAAGGTGACAAAAAGTGATGCCATCCAAAGTTACCCAGCAGTAATATTTTATATTAATTTAAGAACTCTCTCAGAGAAAGAAAATGGGCATCTTGTATTTGGTCTTTGACCTAACAACATCAGCTGGAAACATCCACTCACTTCTGCACTTGCCTTGCTGTAAGTAAGTTTTTAAGGGCATAATGACTCATTTAGATTCAGATAGGAATATAGTAAAGTGTAGCTTAGATGTTTTCTTTATTTATTTGAAACTGTCCTGCAATGTTGTTTTAAATATTTCCTGTGATTTTGAACTCTGATGCAACTGACTACTTACTGAGTATTGTCTTGCTCTTTTATTATTTATTATTATTAAATATATTTAAATATTTTAATTGTGGCTTGTCTGTTTAGAGATATTTAAGCTCTTAGAGTACTTGCATATCTATTTGGTGACACTGTACAGGCCACTCCTAAATAGCCTTGCTCTTGGCCAGACTACCATTTGGATTAATAGTAATGTTAGATATTATGAATATAAGGCTGAAATTAATTATGTTGTAAATATGCTGAAAGATAAAGCATAGAATAAAAAGTTTGCTTGAATATTTGTATAGAGTTTAGCAATGTAAAATGTGCATTCATACTATATGTATAACAGACAGGCTTCTCTTCACAGCATCAGGAAATGCCTAACAAAGCAATATTGGAAAACAAGCATTACATGATTTTCTCATGTTTGCAGAACAAATATCTATTAACAGACATCCTTTTTTATAAATTCAGCAATACGTGATGTTTTTTCAGTAGGAACAGCTTGTACAGATGTTTCCTTTCAGATTTAATGGCATCCTCACATCAGCAAAAGTGCTTACAAGTAAATCATAACAGGACAATAGAAAAGTCTAAAAACAGACATTATGTGACTTCCCACAGAAGGCCAAAAAGATACCAAGAGGAAATAACATCATCTATGTGCATGACTAGCACTCTATATAGCAATTGTAGTAATTCAGTTATGTGAGAGAAGGACAGAGAGAGGTATTTTGTAGAAGTCATCATTCATATCTGTAATGAAGGAAAACTTTGTAAATATATGCTACAATCTGAGAGAAATAGTATGTGTCGTTTGTTATAAAATAAGTTATCTGTAACTGTGTGTATAGCTGCAAAATATATTTCTTTATCAGTGTACAATTTGAAAGGCTTGGTGCTTTAAACAGACTACAGATGGAGTCATGCAAAGGTCTGTGTCTCTGATTCAGCAGTAAACAGCACAACAAGACTGTGTGACTTAAAAAAAAGACTTTGGATCCAGCACAGCATAGCAGAGCATGCAAATTAAAATAATTTTTTCAATGGTGACCCTTTGATAACTTTCCTGGCCTGTATCCAAAAACAGGGGGAGTGAGTGGGTAATGCCTTGTATAAGGTCACTCCTGTAAAAGCACAGTAACTAATGTTTATGTGAAGTAGTTCAGATTTTTAGAGTTTTCTACAGTTTTCTACAGTTTGTAGCAGTACAGTTTAATAGACGTCTAAATCCAGCGAGACTGCATTGCAGAAAGGTGAGTAGTTCCATAAATTCTCCAGAAAAGTTACAAGACAAAGTTGTAAGACTGAAACTGCCAGTTTTGCTGTACCAACTTCACAAGTGACTACAGAGACTTTTCAACTATCTACAGTAAAGCAGCTTGGCCATCTGCCTCTCTGTTGACTGGTAAGAAAATTATTCTGTGTTACATACAGTATGAATGCCATAGAGGTAATAATATTAACAGAATAAATGTATATATAGCATATTAGCAAATGTAAAACCTTATTAGGGCAAGTTAATAGTAAGGCATTATGCAAATGGATTGCAAGTTGATAGTAAGGCATTATGCAAAGGGATTACAATATTTGACTGGTATCTGAAACAAAATCATGTGTGGTATAAAAAAATGTTTATTGTGTGTACAATGTCATAAAAATACAGTGCATGATATTATCCAAAGGTTAGACTATACAGACAAAAATTGTAAAGGTAAAGAACCAAGAAAAGTTAATATGTTGACATTATATTCAGATCTTAGACAGTTATGTTCTGTCACCAGATGTAAAAGGTTTATTTCAGAGTTGCAACAACAGTCAAATCAGTTACTGATAGAACCTCTAGTAGATTTTGTTACAAAAGAATGTAATAAACTTCTAAAAGACAGACACAATGAGTTCAGGAAGCTTAGACAAGTTATACATACATCTTTTCAAAAGTGCATAGGAGTTTCAAATTCAACAGAACAGCTTACTAAAGAATGTCAGAAAGACCATGCAACATTACAGGAAATTCTTCAACAGCAGTTGCAGGATAAAGAAAATAAATTAGCTGAACTGACAGAGACTGGGAACTTCCTGCATACACAGCTAATCTGTGCAAAAGAAATATATTTTATAATATGTTTATGTTTTGAAAATGGTTAAACATACATGGTAGGATGGTAGGATCTGATGTCTGGACAAATCATTCTCAAATGTTTTACTTTCATTCAGTTAAAGCAAGACATTTATCAGTAGTACAGTATATAACTGCTAAGCTAATAGCATAGTCAAAAGGCACACAACAGTTTTAGTGTATAAAAATTAAATAAAAATAGTTAATAAGAGTAAAGATTTAAAGTCACAAGACTGACATGCTTGTATAAAGATATACAGATACAAGACAGACATGCATATATGTTCTTTTCATCTAGTGTACATTTGTTTACAATGTACAAAAGCAAAAGGCAGACAACAGCAAATATAAATAATGTAAATATAAGCATATGTTAGTTATGCTAATATCTATTTGGTTTTATAATTTTTATATAATTGTATAGTAACACCACACCAAACAGTTAAAGTTTTGAATTTTAAAAAGAAAATCACAAAAGGTATTAGTCAAGCAGTCTTTGTAAAATGAATGGCAGAGCAGATAAAAAAAATACTGAAATCCATGTAAGCTAATAGTAAAATATTGTCTATTTATGCAGTATAAATGCATAGTTATGCAAATCACAATAAAATTAAAGGAACAATGCCAAAAGAATTAACTATAGTTTATAGAGTATAAAATGTGAGCTCAGACCTTCCTAGACTAGATGCATAGTTACAGGAATGTTGGAAAGATAAGATAATGACTGGTTGCCAGACAAGTAGCTTGAGTTTTTCTAAAGCATCATTGTTATTAAAACATAAGTGTTAAAATGTTTACAGGCAACACTATTTGGTAATTGTAATAAAATGTCACAATTGTGCATAGATGTCACTGATAATCTGTTTGCAAGTAAATGTTAAAAAAAAACTCAGTTGCATCAAGTACAGCCAGCAAATGGGCTATAGTATACATACAGTTCAAGTCAATTGTGCAGGAGGGTATAAATGCCTACTAGTGGTAATAAACAGCAAAAGCTTTATAAAAAATGATCAAACCAGACAAAGGTCTATAATTTAATAAGGAAATGTGTGGCCAAAGTATTGGGCTGGTGTACATTCTAAAGCAAATAAACAATACTGTAGTATACTACAGGGGGAGGGGCACTTTCTCAGTTTTACACTGACTGTATAAGCAGTACTGCACAAGGGTCTAAAATAAAGCTACATCAAGAAATATTTCATTCCTTCTTGACAATACTCTTTTAGGGGGAGGGAAAAACAGGTATTAGTGTATTAGAAATACTGGTAAACTGGATTAAACCTGACAGGATAAGATATTTTACAAGTTGTTAATAGCTGTCATAATGGTTATTATTGTATTGTTTAGTATT
The DNA here is from genome assembly GCF_019279795.1 of Protopterus annectens. Taxonomy (NCBI): domain Eukaryota; kingdom Metazoa; phylum Chordata; order Ceratodontiformes; family Protopteridae; genus Protopterus; species Protopterus annectens. The sequence continues at coordinate 783,226,211 of NC_056750.1, read as the reverse complement.
AAATTTTTAAACTGTAAGTCTATATAAGAGATGGTTTAAAAAAAACAAGAGATGGCTTAAAATTGCTTTATTACAGCTATACAAGAGAAAGTAAAGATATGTAAAAAATTGAACAAGATTGGCCACTATTTTTAATATGTTTTTGGCAAAATAATGTTGGTATAAAAAAGCATGAATATTTTAATTGCCGAGTATGTAGTTCTAAAATAACAGGACATATGCCTTTGGTACCAATTCCATTGGAGATTTCTAAAGAGACATAAACATTTTCCATAATTTTGCTTAATATTAATGTTATTAAATTTGTAAGATTAGACTAAATGTACTTTATAGTCTTTGTATATACAAATGCAGAAGAATTCAATACAAATGATAGTCTTTGTATATACAAATGCAGAAGAATTCAGTACAAATGAAATTAGTGTCTAGTAATGAATATGTGTGAAAAAACATATTTAAAGAAAACAATGGGTCCAGGGCACCTACTAGACTGAAATGCATGAATAGCAGTCTGTGTAAATACATACTGTACAGGATAAATTGTAATAAGTTCAAAAATAATTTGTCAAGTTGTAGTATCAGTGGTTTTACCCCAGTTAGAGGAAAATTATATTAAAATATTGTACTCATACAGGTAATGAACTAATATGTACATAACATTCTTTAGTGTAAATATACTAAAATAATTGCTTTCAAATATTTATTATCTAAGCCCAGTTCAGTATTTTACCAAGGTGTTAATGGGCAGTTCTGAGACATAAACACAATGTGATGGTTAAAATAACATTGAACTGTATATTTTCAGCAGTGTATAAATGCTTGCAGTAGCACATGGTTCTTGTCTCATAGTTAATTCAACAGTTTCAAAGAGTTAATGGAACAGTTCTAAATCATAAATTAAATTTTGTAATTCCCAAAGAATAAATTAATCAAGTTAAATTAAAGCAGACACAGTTCATTATTGATGAAATATTTTCACAGAATGGTCTGCAAAAGAAACATTTTTAAAATACATTCAGGTTTGGTAGTAATACTTTTATATCATTGTATTCACTATGTAAAATTGCATTTTGATTTGTTGTATCAAAAGAAGACTAAAGGTTTTGTTTCTTAATGTGTTTTCTATATAATGTGATCAAAAAATACATATCAGTATAAAGTGTTTTGAGTATTTTTAAAAATAGAGGGAATTGTTAGATATTATGAATATAAGGCTGAAATTAATTATGTTGTAAATATGCTGAAAGATAAAGCATAGAATAAAAAGTTTGCTTGAATATATGTATAGAGTTTAGCAATGTAAAATGTGCATTCATACTATATGTATAACAGACAGGCTTCTCTTCACAGCATCAGGAAATGCATAACAAAGCAATATTGGAAAACAAGCATTACATGATTTTCTCATGTTTGCAGAACAAATATCTATTAACAGACATCTTTTTTTATAAATTCAGCAATACATGATGTTTTTCCAGTAGGAACAGCTTGTACAGATGTTTCCTTTCAGATTTAATTGCATCCTCACATCCTCACAGTAAGACGTCCTGTTCGATTCTCAGCTAGAGCATCTTCTGTGTGGAGACATGCGTGAATGGGTGTACCTTTATTGAAGGTTGTGCATCAGGGCTGGCTACTCGGCATGTAAAAATCTACTGCCAATCATTAGCGGACTGGAGTTCCGCTGTGGCCACCCCTTACTGGGAAAAGCCGAAAGACATAAACAAACATCAGTAAAAGTGCTTACAAGTAAATCACAAAAGGACAATAGAAAAGTCTAAAAACAGACATTATTTGACTTCCCACAGAGTCCAAAAAAGATACCAAGAGGAAATAACATCATCTATGTGCATGACTAGCACTCTATATAGCAATTGTAGTAATTCAGTTATGTGAGAGAAGGACAGAGAGAGGTATTTTGTAGAAGTCATCATTCATATCTGTAACGAAGGAAAACTCTGTAAATATATGCTATAATCTGACAGAAATAGTACGTGTCGTTTGTTGTAAAATATGTTCTCTGTAACTGTGCTTATAGCTGAAAAATATATTTCTTTATCAGTGTGCAATTTGAAAGGCTTGGTGCTTTAAACAGACTACAGATGGAGTCATGCAAAGGTCTGTGTCTCTGATTCAGCAGTAGACAGCATAGCAAGACTGTGTGTCTTAAAAAGACGTTGGATCCAGCACAGCATATCAGAGCACACAAATTAAAATCCACTCACTTCTGCACTTGCCTTGCTATAAGTAAGTTTTTAGGGCATAATGACTCATTTACATTCAGATAGGAATATAGTAAAGTGTAGCTTAGATGTTTTCTTTATTTATTTGAGACTGTCCTGCAATGTTGTTTTAAATATTTCCTGTGATTTTGAACTCTGATGCAACTGACTACTTACTGAGTATTGTATTGCTCTTTTATTATTTATTGTTATTAAATATATTTAAATATTTTAATTGTGGCTTGTCTGTTTAGAGATATTTAAGCTCTTAGAGTACTTGCATATCTATTTGGTGACACTGTACAGGCCACTCCTAAATAGCCTTGCTCTTGGTCAGACTACCATTTGGATTAATAGTAACATTACCACTCCCACAAGAGGGGAAAACATACTGGGCCTGATCATCACCAACATGGGGACTCTATGCTCCAGACCAGAAGTGTATCCCTCACTGGTAAGATCAGACCGTAAACTAATCTCACTGGATATTCACATCCTGACTCCACCCCGTGCCCTGAAAACCACAGTGAAAAACTTCTCTAAAGCAAATTTCACACTCCTCAAAACCGAGGTGGAATCCTTCAAAGTCCCCGGGCCTGTGGAAAATACAGCCCAGACCGCAGAATCCTTTATAAACGCATTTTATGAACACCTTCAGGAATGCATGGATCATGCAATCCCAAATAAAACCAAGACCCAATCCTCCAAAGGCAGGCGTCCTGTCTGGTGGACCCCAGCCATAAACAAACTATACAATAGAAGGAGGAAGCTACTACATGATAGAGCAAAATCCCAAAAAGGGAAGGCATCTCTGATCAGTATTAGCAAAAAACTATGGGCACTCATAAAATCGTCTAAGGCCAGCTTCAAGAGAAAAATTGCACAGGACACTAAGGATAATCACAAGGCTTTCTTTAGTTATGTTAGGAACCTGGGTGGGAATTCCCAGATATGCTCAGAATTAGTCCAAAATGACAAAAAATACACCAAACCCACAGACATTGCCAACATCCTAGCTGACAGGTTCAGTGCAAACTTCTCCCCCACTCCCCACCAAAAGGGCAAATATCTATCCCAGCAGAGTTCTGCCCCCCTGACATCTCAAGATGCTCAAGTAAGAGCTGCCCTCTCCAAAGCAAAAAACGCAGCATCAATGGGACCAGACGGTGTCCTGGGCTGCGTCCTACATGAACTCCAAGAAGAGCTAAACCCAAACATAAAACTACTGTTCAATCTCAGCCTTACTACAGGATATGTACCCAAAGAGTGGCGTACAGCAACAGTGGTCCCTCTCCACAAAGGTTGTGCCTCAACAGATCCTGGAAACTATCGCCCCATAAGCCTGACTAGCTTGGTCTGCAAAGCTATGGAAAGGATCATCATGGACCTCATAAATGAAGATATTGGGGACCTACAGACACTGGATCCTACCCATTTTGGCTTTGTTAAGGGCAGATCCTGCCTCTTAAACCTGGTTAATTTCTTTGAAACAGTCACCAAGGCCATTGACAAGGGGAAGGTGGTCCACACAGCCTACCTGGACCTCGCAAAAGCCTTCAATACAATACCCCACTCGGGCATTATAGATAAGCTCACCAGCTTAAATATAAACCCCTATGTCACTAGATGGGTTGCAAACTGGCTCAAGGACAGAACCCACATGGTTAGAATTGCTGGAGCCATGTCAGACTCCAAACCAGTTACAAGTGGCATCCCACAAGGCTCAGTCCTGGGACCTCTCTTGTTTGGTATTTATTTCTCAGAGGTACAGGCCAACATGGAAGGACTGTGGCTGACCAAGTTCGCAGATGACTGCAAACTGGGCACCATAATCGACTCTCCAGCCGACACAAGCATCCTCCAAAAGGGCCTCATAGAAACAGACAACTGGTGCCAGAGCCATGGCCTCAAGCTAAATGCCAAAAAGTGTATAGTCATCCCCTTTGGCAAAAACAAAGTGCCCACAAATTACCACATAGGTGGTAACCCATTAAGTACAGAAGAAGTAATTAGGCACCTGGGGATCCAAGTTGATAGCAATCTCTCATTTGACAACCACGTGGCCAAAGTGGTTAGAAAAACATTTTATATAGCCCACCTAATCATGAAGGGATTCACATCTAGATCAGGGGAGGTCATCGTGCCTCTTTACTCATCCCTCATCAGGCCCATAATTGAGTACAATGCCCCTTTTGGGATGTACCTTACCAGACACCTGCAGCAACTGGAAAGACCCCAAAAGTACCTCACCAGGAGGATCAAAGGGCTCAAACAGATGCCATATGCTGCCTGGTTAAAGAAACTCCAGCTCTACTCAGTGGCATACCGCCTGCACAGAGACGATCTGTGCCTGACGTATAAAGCCATGTCCAACCCAGAATTAATGGACATACTGCACCTCAAAAAATCCAAATCCCATCGAGCTACGCACTCGAGAGACTTGAACCTCAGCACTGAAATAAATAGGCCATGCTGGAGGGACAGATTCATAACCCACAGGCTCCCTTCACTCTGGAATAAAATCCCAGTCCAGGTTAGGCAGAATCCCTCATTGACTCTCTTCAAAAGGAATCTTGATGAGTGGATGGGAGATCGTAGGTTTACCCTGGGTATCACTTCTGTGTCACTGTTAGACAGAGGCACAGTATACTAACCTCAAAAAAAGGCATAGCAAAATTAATTTAAAATGGGTGGTGAAAGCCAAACACACTCTGGCTAGGCTTATAAATGCCCTAGGGCAGATAGCCTAGTATGAACCTATGAACCTATGAACCTATTATGCAGTAGGATTGAACACCCTTTGCTAAGGGCCTTAAAGTAGTGATAAGAGTTGGCTTGTGGCAGTGAAAACTACGTTATAGTCTGGGCAGAAGGGGTCATAGCTAGCAAACTTGTGCCAGCCTTTCCCAGGTGTGTGTGTGTGTGTGTGTGTGTGTGTGTGTGTGTGTGTGTGTGTGTGTGTGTGTGTTTGTATATAAATAAAATCTCAAGGAATGTGTGTGTCAGCTACTTGGGCAGGACACAAAGCACTGGTTGAACAGAGAAGGTACTGGAGATTTTGGTTTGGCCACTCAGCTGAGATCTAAACCCTATAGCTGTGCCAGTGGGGAGCCTTATTGGGGATCTGGAGAAAGAGGGAGAAACCAGCCCCAGACTGACTGTGATCTCTGTGTGCTATTAAGGGAAACTGCACTTTGTTGTGTGTGTGTACTTGTCATCCTCCCAGTGTGTACATTCTCCACTGTTGCCAATGTTGAGGATTGAGGGTGCTTGATTACTGGACCAGTGCAGGGGCATCACACTAGGTATGGCCAATAAGCTGTGTGACAGCTCACTGTGACAAAAGTAGTACGTTTCAGTTACACATCAGTGGAAGATGTGTAGGGAGGTACATGAAGAAGGGTGCATTGTACTCAGTTATTGATGTGATGAAGGCTGGGAATTATGGAGGTATTATGGCTTCTGATGTCAGTGTTCTTCACATAGTACTTGTGTTACATGCAAGGAAGTAGTCAACACTGTGACCAGATGCTGGTGAATGGTCCACTTCCCATCTACCCCACTACACAGGTCACATGTCTATTGGTCTGATTATAGGGTGTGATATCCACATTATACTTGGATTGTGTGTTTGTTTTCCTGACTTAACAAATGCCCCATGTGTTCTTGTGATTGTAGGTGTTGTCATGGCTGTGGCAGCAATTTTTGGTATGTGTTGATACTGTCTGTATTATACTAATATCACAGCTGGAGTTAATGATTGTCCACAATCTGTAGTCCTTTAGGCAGCTGTTTGGACACAGGATGTCATCTGTGATTTCCATCACTTAACTAATGGACAGGAGAAGGCATAATAGACCGCCCTGATATATGAATCTGATCACTGGATCTGAGATGTAGATCACTTCACACATTTCAGCATAGTGAGATTCCACGTATGTGATACAGTGGTCTACCCATTTGGTGATATAGCTGTTTATGGCCACATCTGACAGTGTTGATTGAATACCTCAGTTTAGATTTGTGTCAAATGCCTTGACCTGGTCAAGTTTCAGAAGATGATAGTGTTGGCATCATGCATTCCCTCGATGACCTCTTTGTGGTTATCTATCAGATGTAATAGACATGCTGTAGCATTAACAACTCACACAGGTCTGTTGCACACAGCCGGGATATTACTAGTGTCCATTTAGAAAAGGTTGATGATGACATGTGGTCTACCTCACAGTTGAGGAGAGTCGGGATGTGTGTATACATATATGCATCAGGTGCTGCCCCCACACAACTCAGATGGATGCATGTTAATGTACACCCTTCTATGGGGATATAGCCAGTGTGGAGGGTGTGTTGAAGTGTGTATTCAACCATATCAGGAAGGTGTATGTGCTGGGTCACACCATAGTTGATCTGTGATGTTGTCACAGCCTATTGATTCTGTTTGATAGGCCTAGATGAAGGTAAGACAGTGCATACTGCCTAGCATGATCTGGCCTAGGGATTTGACACAATCCCCCATGCAGGTATCATTGTAAAACTCTCCCAACTGGGAATTAACCCTTATGTCTCTAGATGGGTAAGCAATTGGCTCACCAACAGAACACATACTGTGAAAGTTGGTGAATAAACCTCTACTAGTAGAGCTGTCACTACTGGTGTACCCCAGGGATCTGTGATTGGCCCTTTACAGTTTGGAATCTGTTTCTCAACAGTTCAGGCTAAAGTATATGGCATTTGCTTGCTAAGTTTGCTGATTCCTGTATACTGTGTGCAATCATTGAGTCCACCAATGATAACATACTACAGGAGGAGCTAACAAAAACAAATGATTGGTGACAAAGCCACACGATCTGCAAATAAATGCAGAAATGTGTCTGTACGTTGCCCTTCTGAAAAAGTGGAATTCCATGCTAATTACAGCACTGACAACAGTCCTGCTATGCTGAAACCCAGTGATGCAAGCACTGGGGACATGCATAGATGGCAATCGGAACTTTGACCACCATTTGTCTACCTATGTTGTGCATATCATAAGTCACACCATCATATTCAGATTGTAGGATTGTAGGACAGCACTGTGCTCGAACCTCATCAGAACATTAATAGAATATAATGCTCTCTTTTGCATGTACCTCACCAGACACATGCAGCAGCTGGAGAGACCCCAGGCATTTTTCATCAAGAAAACACAGGGCCTACAAGCCATGCCATGATGTATGTGGATAGACTGAAAGCCATGTCACTGTAATCTGTATCTTATAGGATAATATGATTTCAGTCTGGTGTCCAGGCCAGTCTCAGACCCTGCCTTGGTGGGAATAATGCATATCCACAAATCAGATATAGCTGAGGACATCAGCAGTGTCTGTTGAGGATAATATGGTAATAACTGTGTCCCACATGCTGGTGTAGAAGATTCTCTCAAATGTCAAGCAAGTGTATACACACACACACACACACACACACACACACACACACACACACACACACACACACACACAAAATTGACTGCAGTGAAAACAGAACCCCTACCTATCTAAGTACACAGACTACAGAAATCAGTACGTTATACAAGCACCACCGCACAAGTCTGACTTGTATAAGACTGCAGATCAACTTATAGTGGATGACATCAGCAGGTCATGTTGGAGACAAGATGTTGGGAGGCCCAGCACAGATTTTTGTGGTATTCTACTGATAAATGATGTAGTGGTGGAGGTGCAGTCCCCAACTTTGACAGTGTGTGTTCTGTTGGTGACTCAGTTGGCTATCCATCTCATAATGTATAGATTAATTACTGGATAGGAAGTTTTCTCTATGATACATGAATGAGGAATAGTGTCAAAGGCCTTTGATAACTCATCATAGGTGGTGTGACCTGTTATTTGGGGTCAGTATCAAAGAAGTGCAGTAGGTTTAATAAGCAAGATCTACCCTTGACAGAACCAACATGGGTTGAATCAAGTGTGTTGAAGGTCATATATGCCCCTGTGGATAAGATCCATGCTGATTCCTTCCCTAGCCTTGCAAATAAGGCTTTTTAGGCTTATGTGTCAATAGTTCTACTTCTGCATATTACCAGATTGATGTGCATTGCATATCACATAACACTGGATATTAATGTCTGTAGTGTAGGTGATATATTTGTGGAAAAACTACTGAGACACCAGGGTTGCAGTGCTTCAAGGGAGGAAACACCTGGCTGTATTGTAAATATGTGACATATTGTTAGAAAGGGCCTTCAGTTTGTTATGTTTCCACATGTGCTTTCATATCTTAGACAGGAAATGGACAGCAAACAGCAGTAATATATAATAACATTTACTTTTCCATAGCATGGGGAGCAGTGAGTTTGTGCGATGACTGGCAAAGTGTTCGCGCATGTAAGATACATATTTCCAACACTATTCATGTTTGCGCATAGCTAAGCAGTGTGCAAATGTAAGCCACATTGCTGAAGTCTGAGAGTTAGAATTGAGTGTATATGAAACATTCCTGCTGCTTAACTGACTCTGTGGCAGCAGGTGTACATGCACTGATGCATATTATTTTGAGCCCAGATGATACTGTGTTCAAATCCAGGTGTATATAATACTTTCAAATACTTTTAAATAAGTATTGATAATGTAATGAAACACATTCTTTATAGTACACATGTTGATGTGTATTAGCATAGCACAGTGGGTTTAAGCGGCATTGTGCTGAGGTAACTGCAGCATTTTGCTACCACTTTCCAAATTGGAAAAACTCCCTCCCTAGCTTCAACAAGCAAATTAGATCACTAGTGAAAACCTCCAAAGCCAATTATGAATCGAAACTAGCCTCTAAAATAAAGGGAATCCACAAAGCCTTCTTCAGTTACGTCAGGAACCTCCATGGCAAAGCCCAGGTTTGTTCAGAATTAGTAGTTAATGGTACCACATACACTGATCCTGTTGAATTAGATAACCTGCTAGCAGATAGGTTCAGCGCAAACTTCACCCCCTGTCCCACCCAAAGACCCATTCAACATCCCCACTACTTGTTCTGCACCTCACATCTCCATAAATCACGTATTAAAGGCCCTATCCAAGGCAAAGAACACAGCTTCCATGGGACCTGATAGCATTGCAGGCTGTATACTGCACCATCTCCAGCAAGAAGTAGCTTTGTCATTGAGCACCCTATTCAACCACAGCCTAAATATAGGCTTTATTCCAGCAAAGTGGAGAACTGCCATTGTCATCCCCTTGCACAAAGGTGGTGCTACTACTGACCCTGGAAACTATCGCCCCATTAGCTTGACAAGTCTGATCTGTAAAGCCATATAGCATATTATTATTATGAATCTCGTAAACAAGGACATAGGCAATCTCCAAGCACTTGACCCCACCCAGTTCGGATTCATCAAGGGCAGAATTTACCTGTTAAACCTGGTTGACTTCTTTGAGACTGTCACCAAGGCCCTGGATGAGGGAAAGTCAGTTCATAAAGCTTACCTTGACTTGGCCAAAGCCTTTGACACAATTCCGCACTCAGGCATCATCGAAAAGCTAACACACCTTGGCATAAATCCCTATCTCATTAGGTGGGTGGCCAACTGGCTCACCGATAGGACCCACAAGGTGAAAATAGGTGCTTCCATCTCTGACAGCAAACCTGTCATTAGTTGTATTCCACAGGGATCTGTCCTGGGACCCCTACTGTTTGGCATCTACTTCTCAGTGGTCCAGGCAAAGACAAAAGGCATGTGGCTGACCAAGTTTGCAGATGACTGTAAGTTGGGTGCTGTCAATGACTCCCCAAATGATGTTAACATACTGCAAGAGGGTCTCACAGCAACAAATGACTGGAGCCAAAGTCATGGCCTTAAGTTCAATGCAAAAAAATGTATTATCATATCATTCTGCAAAAGCACGCCCCCCTACTTATTACCACATCAATGGCTATCCCCTAAGCACACAACCTGTGGTGAGAGATGTGGTACACAGGTTGACAACAATACTCACATTCAACCATCATATAGCAGCAGTGGTTAGAAAGGTGCTTTACTTGGCTCATCTCATAAGTAAAGGGATTGCATCCAGAAAAAAGGAGGCTATTACATGTCTGTACTCCTCCCTCATTAGGCCGATAATTGAGTATAATGCCCCATTTGGTATGTACCTCTCCAAACATCTGCATTAACTGGAAAGGCCACAGAAATACCTCACAACGAGAATCCATGGCCTCCAACACCTGTCCTATGCAGACAGGCTGAAATCACTATCACTCTACTTGGTATCGTACAGATTGCTCAGAGGTGCTGTATGTCTCACCTACAAGGCAATCTCGGATCCTGCCCTACTAGAGATGCTTCATATCTGTAAGTCTAACTTCTCATGCATTACCCACTCAAAAGGCCTAAATCTAGTATGTGACATCAACAAAACCTGCTGGAGAGACAGGAGGCCTGTCTCTGGAATAGACTTCCCATACACATCAGAGTACCTCACTTACCCTCTTTAAGTGCAACCTTCATGAGTGAATGGGAAACCACAAATTTGTCCCAGTGGTTCTACCTGTGTCACTCATTGATAGGGGCAACAGGTGCTGACTGAGGTTTCTTTTGAGGATAAACTCTTAGTTAGGCTTGTAAGGGCCCCAGGGCCATTAGCCTAGTAACCTCCTATGATTCTGACCATCACTGAACTACACAATGCCTCAGGCTTGTACTAGGAGTCAGAATAGTTCCCCTGGAGAAGCCTTCATCTGTGGTACTTTACCGGGAGTCCAATAAATATCCTGGACTCCTGGACACCTCACCTTTGTGCCATAAAGCTGGCACCTTCCCCACTAATATCAGCCACATCTACAAGCAGACCTAGACCAATGGAGACTGATGCTTTCCCACCAATTCCAGTTATCATGTTTATTGGGAGTGTGCAAACTCAAGCAATGTGTTTGCATGATGGTAAGCAGAGGGCAGTAGTGCCAAGCAGTGAGGAATTAAATAACTGCAATTTGAAGGTTAATCTAACACTTGGCCTAAGTTTGAGGGGTGTCTACTGATGCAGCCTGGAAATATATATTGGAAATTGGGAAGGTAACTGCAGGTGAGTTAAATTTGCAGACATGCCCTGGGGCATAAATATAATGATTTGACATATTTGTTTTTACCTTTATATACTGAGAAAATTGATTTTTCATTGTGGGATTCAAACCTAGGCATAATGGACAAAACATTTTCTTCCACAGTGTAGATTTTCCATCTTTGCCACAGAAGGAGTGTTGCTCAGGTAAAGTCAGGCATCATACATAAATGCACTTAACAGTATGAGCTGTTACACATGTATGTGTGTGACCTGACAAGGTTTTTGGATATAGAGCCAGTTGTGTATGTGTCTGAGGCAAATGTGAAGTCCATGCAAGTCCAGATAGCAGAATTATGCTTACAGAATCGTAGTACACAGTATACCCTCAGTCATACATCTGAAACCACAATAATGGTGTCTCATCCCTCATACATATAATTCATATCAGCGCCACTATCTAAAGTGTTAAGTGAAAGTGAATATAATGGGAAATGGAACAACAGTAAAAGTATATGGAATATCCTGTATTAGAACCCAGGACCATGTATATGGCAGTCCTACACTTACACCTTATGCCACATGACTAGTTACATTCCTAAAGTCTCTGTGTTAACCACCACACAGCGCCACTTAGCAGGTTTGAGTGGTGTCCAATAGTATTAATTGAATGTATTCAGTTTCTGTTTTTTGTTGTCTGGATTTTGTCTGCAGGTGTTCTGTCTGTTTTCTGGGTGGTCCTGTTGTGTGCTGCCATGGTTTGTACAAATAAGATATGCACAGTCAAGCCTGATATTCATTTCCTCTGTTCCCGTGACTGCACTAAGTGCTGCATCGTGCAAACACTGCCCTCCCCAAAAAACATAAAACCAAAATAGAAAAGGAAAAAAAAGGGACGAGTAGTTAAAATGAGGAAAATCTATCTATGACATACACACTAGAAAATGTTGGTTCACATGAGATATGTCTACATACATCTGGATTGAACTCACTCCAATGAACCTTCAAAATATAGGATGAGTTCCTTATCCCTTTTTGCTACACAAACAACTTTGCAGCAAGGAACTGAAATCATTCTGGACAAAACCAATTGCAGCATCATCTACAGTAATATGAAACCACACAACTGTTATTTGTACATTTATTACTTACGGATGTAGTACACTAAATGATCACACAACCAGTTGTGATTATTGCTTGCAAATATACAGTTTTGTCTTACCTCTCTGTGTTTGTTGGTCATTCTTCACTTATCTGACAAGTAATTTGAGGCATGCGGTCTGTAAGCCATTCTATATCATTGGTTTTAAAATGTGTGAGAAAATTAAATGGAGATAATATCATGCGCAGTTGCCAAAAATGAAGGGAAGGTTAGATGTTATTGAGCACATCCTGTGAACTGTGTGCTGCTTGCCTACATTTCCAGCCTTACGTCTAACACTTTGTAAGTCTAACCTGACACACCCACTGGATGTAGGGTAGTCTGCAGTGCTATTGTTTTTTTCCTTTTCCCAACCAGTAATCATTCACAGTTGCAATCCATTAAAAACAAACACTGTGGGACTACCTGCACTATGTTTACATCCCCATACACAGAGCCAAGTATTTGAGATTCTAATCAGTTCACACCTTATTTTCATCTTTACTGTGCTATCTGTATGCATTAGTTTTAGAAGAGTACTGATGCTATGGGCATGGTTGTCAAGCTATTTCACCAGGAATACATGACTGGCAATACATTAAAATAGAATGCTCTGTAATAAATATGTACAAATATTTCAGGGACAGTTCATTTGATAGCACTTTTAGCATTTCAAAGATGGTTTGTTAGCAAAACGTGTCATTTGTCTGTTCTTTCTGGGGGAGTGAGAGCAAAGCAGCATTTCTGTTATACCACAAAAAAGGATATGTTGCTATTGTTACTCTCCTTTTTTGCATCCAGCCTGTTGTTCATATTTCAAATCTTGGGACTGTCTTATGTTTCTCTAAAGGGTAATACTGAGATGCTACCTTTTTCTGTTTTATCTGGGAACAGTTATTTTGCAGTTATGTGATACTTATGTATATTATCCTTCTGTTGTCTTGTAGGACATCTAAGACTATGGCACCCAGGTGTGTCAGTCTTCGAAGATCACCCTTCACTGGTGATTAAAATCAAGTGATCGTTGATGCTTTTAGGTGACATGGTGCCTTCTGCTTAAAAGTGGATGGGGAGATATGGCATGCAGAATGCAGATTTGGTGGCAGATTGTGGACTATGTTAATTCTGTGGGTGGCCATGACAGGACATATGAGGAGGTGCACCATAGGGCCACTGACATGATCACATTTGCATGGAGGAGAGCAGCTGCAGTGGGCAGTGATCAGATGAGTACCAGAGGAAGGCCTGCTACAGACCCACTAGTAACAGCAAATGAAGAGTTCCTATCCACTGTCAGGGATCCAGACAGTTCCCAGGAAAGTGCAGAACAGCATGGCCTTGACATCACTGCAACAGTTTCAGGGACAGCAAGCATGTCCCAAGAAGAGCTTCCAGGTAGGCTTTGGCATCTCAGTTGTTGAATACTGTTGTATAGTGAATAAATTGAACTCAATATGTTACTAATGTGCCACAAGAATTTTTTTTGGGGGGGGAAGATTGCTACAGTTACAAAACACTCTGATTGATTAGCTTAGTTTGGAGTTGTCATCCAAGTTTTTTTTGAAAGTATAGTTAATGGACATATAAAGGTGTAAAAGTATTACCCCTGTGTTACTGTTTATTGTGATGATGTCACCCTTACCTTTTGCTTAACCTCTTCCAGGACCATCTGGCTTGCAGGGGATAACCTCATCTGCAGATGGTAAGCCAAACATTTTTGTCAGTACTGATGAGCAATTTAAAGAAATATTTTAGTGTGTGATGTTCATGTCAGGACTGTTTTGTGTATTGCTGTACTGTCTAATAGTGGCAACACTGTTTTTTTTAACACCTTTATTGAATTATCACTTGAGACATAGGCAAATTTACATTTACACAAAAGTAATCAAATTGTATTAAATTAACATTAACAAACATTATACGTCACATATATTGCAATGTATCATATAACCTAAGCAACATTATATAAATTATTCGATTCACTGTTGTTTTGTTGGCATATAGTGGAGAATAGTAATTTAGGAAATAATTGTTCCTGCGCTTGTTCCTTTTTATTACATGTAATCCTGACAGTGGAAGTTTGGGACTTCTGCCATCTTATATCAGTGCATCAGCAGACTATAATGATGATGCTGGCAAAACAGAGGCATAGTCAGGGGGATGCAGAGGTTGAATCTGACACTAAAGTTGACATAGAGACATCCTCAGTAATTCCATTGGACACAGCCAATAGGCCTAGTCCTACCCATTCCAGTGAGCTCTAAGATATTGGACAGGTGGAAGGTAAGACCATTGATCAGGGATGTGTAGTCACTGTGTCTTTGGTGCCTGTTGACTCTGACCATACCCAAAGTTGAAACAATCCTAATTTCATGGACTTTAATTATAATTTGACTTAGGAATGGGGTCCATTCCCATCATGGTATTAGAAACCCAAAGGACTTGGAGAAATTAAATCAGTACATCCTACAGAGGAGACATTTGGAGAAGCTATGGTGGGGAGATGGAGGACTGGTAGGGGGATTTGAAGGTAAGGGAGGGGGAGCTGCCTAAGGAAATGATGCAATAGGTGTCCATCCTTACCAGAAGTGCTCTTCAATAAACATGTGACAGATATACTAGCTAGCATATAAAACAGTATTAAAGTGTTTGCAGATAAAATCATATTTAAAGGAGTACTAGACAATGGGGAAGCTTAGTCTGATAGATGATAGGTATGTTTGGTGCCAACAAGTGTAATGTGGGCAGCATCAATCTAGAATTTTGTTTTAACACTGGGTGCTGAGGTGAACTATCAGGAAAGGGACTGGCATAATAATTTCAGTGGAATGGGACAGATAAAAGCAGCCAAGGCCAGCAAAATGCTGAACACATATCAAGGGGAATAGATCTGAGAAACAGAGGTGAGTAGCCCTTTTTCAGAAGAGGCTCAGGGAGAAAAGCTTCACAAGTTATACAATTATCATTAATAAGAAACAATCAACAGAAAAAGTACGCAATTTATACAAAGTATTTAAATGGAAGCAGTAAAATATCCTAAAAAATATAGTTTTGACATAAGAAGTAAAAACATGCATCATTCAGTAGAATATTTAAGTAAGGTGCTTACAGTTAAGATTTAAAAAGGCAGATGAGAGACTAGATCTAGTAATCCATTGAGAGAGCTTAGATAATGAATAAGTGGAGGGAAGATAGAAGCTTGTTATTAGGGCTGAAAGGATGTTTATGGAGGGTGAGTACATGTTGGTTGAAAGTTAAGTCACTGCCCACACAACTTGCCAAAAGCCAAACAATTGGGTCAAGTCTCAAGGGATATTGTCAATTTGGTATTCCCCTGGGGTATATGACTTCCCAAAGGATACAATGATGTATTTTTTGGAGTTTAGTTTCAATTCATTATTCTGGCAACAGTTATTTTTTGAGACAAATCTTTCTGCATGATGGTTAAGTCATTTGGGGATTCAATAGCTACTCCTAGCTTGCAGTTATCTCAAACGTAGTCAGCCAAAGCCTTTTGGCATTTGCTTTTACTTCAGAGAAGTAGATGCCAAACAGAAAAAGCCTCATCACTGAATCCTGGTGGACTCCATTGCTGACTGGTCTCTTTCTAGAGGTGGCCTTCCCTATTTTGATTTCCTGCATCCTG
This sequence comes from Protopterus annectens, assembly GCF_019279795.1. Classification (NCBI taxonomy): domain Eukaryota; kingdom Metazoa; phylum Chordata; order Ceratodontiformes; family Protopteridae; genus Protopterus; species Protopterus annectens. The sequence continues at coordinate 783,210,155 of NC_056750.1, read as the reverse complement.
TGAGCCAGTTGGCATTCCAGCTTTTCTACTATACATGAAAGGGAATTATGGCAAAAGGCTTGGCTAGGTCAAGGTAATGTAGTGTGAACTGTTTTACCTCATCTATTGCTTTGGTAACAAGAGTAAAGCTTAAATGTTGCCCATTATTTTGGACCTTTCACATGCTTTTCCCCTGATTCTTGCCCTAATAGGTTGAGAGATCACAGCATACATTTGTCCATGATTTTGCGTCATATTTTAGTCTGTTCCTCATAAGATTCTGGCAAATTTATCAGGATTTCAAAACTTAAATAATGGACATTTTAATTTTAGACTTTTAGACTTCATATCCTTCAGAAAATGCATGCTAATGCAAAATCTGGTGCTCTAGAAGCTAAGCATATAAGAATGATGTTATACTTAAAGTTTGTCCCTGATTCTGGACCTTTGAACTTTTTCCTGAACCATTATATTTTTGGCTTTATCCCTTGAGCTATGAGGTTTTGATTTATAAATAAGAAACATGAGCAGAAGCTGTTTACCACTTTCAAGCTCAACCTGCTGCATTTTTTTTCATTTGTTCAATTAAATAAAACAGAAATGCAACAAAAACTGGGCAACTTGAAAAAAATACTAATAATAAATAACCTAACTGAAGGCTTAAAGTCAGTCGAGAAGCTTTAATAACTCTTTTATAAGCAGAATGAAAATCACACACTATTTTTATTGTACTTTTAAATAAATTAATGTTTCTTGCATGACTTTAAAAATCTAACAAAACTGGGGCGAACTTGCAGTAATGAAAAAAATGAGGGAAAAAAAGAAGACTTAAGGCAAGGAAGAAACCATATTAACCTCTTCTGAAAACACAGTAACAGCATGGTCAAAGTTATTCCTTCATAAATGACTGCCCAGAATGTACCTGGGTGGGTTGCTACCACTTCGTTTGAGGTCCATAATCCATAGAACTGCACTGGCATGGTCAGCAATATGACCATTATTAATTAACAGCAAATAACAGTGAAAACCATAAGCCAACAAAAGTTGCAATGAAACAAAGTGTCAGTTGTAAGAAAAGTGCTTTTGTTCCTTTATTGCTAAACATGGAACAAAACCACTTTTTTTTTTTTACAACTGACACTTTGTTGTTTCATTCCAACATCCGATAGTTTATAGCAAATAACCGTATAAAATAAAATAAGTAACCTGAAGAAGCGCATTGTTAGATGCGTGAAAGCGCTTGTTTTATCCTAATAAAATAATATTTGCTGCTATCGTGGAGGCTTTGGTGATTTGTTGAACAACAAACCGTATAAAATAACCAAAAAATAGGAGTGCAAACTTGCAGCCATTTAAATCTTCATAACCAACAACAGGTCCATGTAGTCTAGAGCTATAATAGTCTATGAACAAGAAGATTCCCCAACGCAGTTCACAGCAAAACGAAGTTTATTCTCATTAACAAAAGGAAGTTTAGTGCTTTCATCCACCAAACCTGGACTTCTTCAGAGTGTGCAAAATACCAGAGCCAGATCATGGTCAGCTGGGGCCCTAGGCAGGGTAATAGATCTGGGCACCCCACGAGAGCAGCCCCTCCTGCAGCAATCCCCTATCCTCCCCCTGCAGCAGCCCCCTCCCCAGCCATTCCACTATCTATAACTTGGCTATTTCTCCCCATTTACCATAAACACTGTTCAAACTTGTCAGCGTGCATACCATTGTCTTATTTACTTCTACAATTATTACAGATATTAAAATAAAATAGCACAAACACTGATAGCCATTTGCTAACAAACAATACAATCTCACAATTAAAACAGACTTAGCATGAGCAGTAAACTTCTCTACGCTTGAAACTTAGATTCATTAAAACAGCATGAAAACCCACATTCAAAGAAAATGTGTCTGGCCAGTGGGGGATTAAGTTTATCTTTGTGCCATTTTCAAACAATAGGCTCCTTGCACACATTTGTAGGGCCATGTATACATGTATGTGTTCTTTGATTCACCTTCTTGTTTGTATTAAATTATATTCATATAATACAGCACCACTTGTTAAAATGTGTTTTAAATTTGTAGTTTTGAACAATCTTCCAGTAAGCAATGAAAAAAAATGTATGAGCCAAGAATGACAACACTACCTATTTAGAAAATTTCAACTATAAAAGGCCATTCAAACATCTGCCATTACAGTCCACCAATATCACTCAATAAGTACAATCTCCGCAGAAGTAAAAGTCATCCAAATAATTTCACATTAAAGAGATCTGTAACTAATGAAGTGGTTGCCCTTGGCAAACAACATTACATTTCAATGTTTCATTGACAAATTAATTGCCTGGTGCCCTTGAAGAATTAATTGCCTATGTTACATTAAAAAAAAATGGTAAGCTGGTAATATTGCAATATGGAATGACTGACAAACCAACAACAAGTTCATAGTTACTAGGTATCTCATAAAAGGAGGGACACACTCAGGAGTGTAGAACCCCTATCCCACCTTAAATTGCACCATATAATCAGCATTCAAAAGGGCAATGCAATATCAACACTCCATCTGCATGGTGTAGGAATAGAATCCACAGCCTTTTACACCAAAGACAATTATGCTACTAACACTGCTTTTAAATTCTACAGCACAAAGAGTGACTGACATTTGATAAAACGGTTAATTGGACATTGAAAACAGAGTTACATGAACAACAGTAAACTTATCTTCCCTTGAAACTAATAATTCCCTGAAAATGTACTGAATCTCAGACTCACAATTCCTTCAGCAGTCTGGTAGTTGGTGTAGGGGATTCAGGCTCTTGTTTCCTGTAACTAAGTTACAGCGTCAAGCCTGAAAACGTTAATTGACTAATCTGCCCTCCTCCCCAGCTAGGGCATTACATATCTGCACACCTCTCAACCTCTTAGCATAAGAAATCTGGACAAATCCTATAATAATGGGATATATCTTAAATATTGCTTTTATAGATTTACAAAGTTGCCAGAATAACAGCATTTGTCTTAATATGCATTTTCTGAAGGAAATGAAGTCTGAAACTTAAATGTATGACATTATTTAGTTATTTCAACCCTCAGTGATTTGCCAAAAAACACAAATTTTGAAGAATAGCGAATAGGCCAAAAATATGAGGCAAAAATCTGGACAGTTGAGAGGTATGCATTCCTCAAACTGCTACTGCAAGAAATCTGCACAAAGCCTTAAATAATGGGGATATAATGACCCAAAAGAAGGATAGATTTTAAATATTGCTCTTTTTAACTTAGCTAGAATAACAGGGTTTGTGTTAACATATATTTTCTGAAGGACATGAAGTCTGAAACCCGTATATACATCATTATTTTGTGACTTCAGTCGTCTGTGATTTACCAGAAAACCACAAATTTTATGAGAACAGACCAAAACTATGAGGCTAAATCTGGACAGTTGAGAGGTATGTTACACACACATTCACATCTTCTCTTTCATATAGCAACAAACAGTTGGTTTAAATTACATATACACACCTACTCTCTCTCACACACACACACACACACACACACACACACACACACACACACACACACACACACACACACACACACACACACACACACACACACACACACACACACACACACACATACACACACACTCTCTCTCTCTTTATTTCTCATATGAACAGAATGGCTAGTTTAAATTACATACACAGGCATACACACACACACACACACACACACACACACACACACACACACACACACACACACACACACAAACACACACACATCTCCCTTTTCTGTGCTCTCACACAGCCACACTCTCATACACACACACTTTATCTCATACAAATGGCTTGTTTAAATTACATACACACACTTTTTCTCTCATACAGAGAAATGATCCGCCAGTTTAGCTGACAACATACTCGTACACTCATACACTTAACTCACACTTACCTTGAAATGGCTAGTTTAAATTCTGTGGGTATGTGTGGACTAAGTTTACATATGCATTGGCATGCGTGTGTGCATGTGAAGCATGCATGGTCCTCCTTAAAGGAGAAGACCATTACCATGGAGTATGATCTTTTAATTTATTGTTGAAGCATCTTAAAAGTGGGAGGGTGCTCGCCCCTTTGCCCTAGGGTTCTGGCTCTCTTGAATTTGACATTTATTATTGTAGCTGGTGTTTTCCACCATTCTGTTATTTCTCAGTAGTTTCATAACACTCATTAGTATGGTAAAAAATGTAAATGTGTAACATATGCATGTGTATATATATAGATATATATATGCATATATAAGGAAAACCAAAGAAATAGAACCTTCTACACCAAATCCTGGAGATAAATCCCTTCCTGGAGTTGGGGAACCAACTCAAAACATCTGTGTGAAAAACCTCACCAGTCTAAAAACTTGGGGCTTATGGGGGAAAAAAAACTAGCTTTATCCCTGTTGCAGTATCACATTCTCCAAAAGAATATAGTGGTGGAAAGATTCTTTGCAGTATCGCACAAGAGAAAGGTGGTTAAAAATGAAAACAGGACTCTTAAAACTTCCTGTCTGAAGACATCTTTTTATTCATAAATAGTGCTTTACAGGCAGATAACGTGTTAAGGCTTCTAAAAACATGCCCTTATTTCAATTGTTCAAAGATATGTGCACCCTCAGGGGTAGTGCCATTGGTGGGGGATAGATCGCCGCTTGGGGCATGATCTTAATATTGCTTAGGTATGGATACTGCCTTCCAGAAAGTTATATTCTTAGCTTAAACCACTATAAACTGATAAAACAAAAAGGAATAAAAAATGCTGGGTATGTTTTCAGTATTCAGAAAATATTACTACATCATCCAAGTAGTCTGTTGGATGTCTGGTATGAGGGCTTGAAAATTTTGTCCATCAGCCTGTGGAATATTTCAGGTGCTCCATGGAGACCAAAAGGCAGTAGTATGTTATATAAGAGTCCATTTGTTCTGGGGAAAATACATTTTCATTAACTGCTATCATTTATGGAATTTGGCAATATCCTTTGGTTAGGTCCATATATCAAAACATAGCCTTGGCTAATTTTTCAGTCAGTTTGTCGACTTCAGCATGGTATGTAAATCAGTTTTAGATATGCCATTTAATTTTCTGATGTCACTGCAAAACCTTCTAGATCCCTCAGGCTTGGAAGCTTCTAGAACAACAATATTCCACTCACTTTAGGATTCCTCTATGACCCTAATTTTAAGCATTTTCTGAACCTTTTTAACAGCTTAGCACTGGGAATCCAGTATTCAGAATGGTTTCAGGTTCATTTTCTCACCAAGCACAGTTTTTATGTTGTGCTGGATTAAACTATCTCTGCCTGACAACTCTGAAAATGTCTCTCTTCCTAAATACAATTTTATTTTCATCGTATTTGAGACACTGGTAACTTATCTATTGTGACTTCAGGACTTGCTGGGTGGATCTTAATATCATCAGCATACATAGAAATTTTGTTTTCTTTCCAAGGTCCATTCCATTTCTGTGGTATAACTGTCCTGATATCCTTTTGCCATACTATCTCATCTTATAATTCACTTCACGTCCTTTTTCAGCAATTTCAGCATGTCTTTACCACTTTGCAAGGAACTGTTTTTCATTTGTAGGTACCAAAACAAATGCTTTATCTCCTTGTCTGAATTCTCTAAGGTGATCATTTTTGTTATATCCTCTGTCTTTCCTGTGCTCTCTTTCCAGAGTTCTTTTGCCATAGGCATTATAGTTCTTAACCTGTAGTGCAGATCTGTAATCACATTTTGAAGGGGTGTTGTCTCCTCACATGTTTTTTTCACTATCTAGCAGCTTTGTGGATGTCTCCTATACAGCTGTTGAAATGGTATGAATCCAGCTAAAGCTGGGGATACTTATCTTGCAGAAGAGAGAATACATGGAAACAAATGGATCCAGTTTTTCTCGTCTATTTCTAAAGCCAGCCCATCTCTCTTATTGGTGGTATACAGATGTCGTCTAAAAACCAACAACGTTCATGTGTTACTCTGAACATATCTGGGGTGTCTTTGTCAAAAAGAATTTCTCTGGAAATTCCTATTCTGGAGAAAAAGTTGAGTGCTATCCTTTGACATTCTGGGTGTGCTGCACAAGAAATTCATTTGCCCTTTACTAGTCCTGTAAAATTAGATAAAATCCTGGCTTTTGTCTTATTCATTTCCAAATGATTACCCAAAATGTGAATATGTGTTGAAGTCTCAGTTAATTTCTCTTCTTTGGACAGAGCACAGTAGCCCCAAGTTCAGCACTCTCAAGGTTTTAGCTTTATCTAAGGTATTTATCCACAGGAAATGTATTCTCAAAGCAACCATACCCACTGCCATGGCGATCTCTTTTGCCAGAACAAATCCCCATATGAGCACAAATGTTTCTTGCATGGTTTATCAATAGAGCAAAATAAGTCATTATTATAGGTCGGTAGCAGACAGTTATAATAGTTTAATACAGGAAGGTTTATGTTTAGAGGTTCATAGGTTCTTAGAAACAACATGGTATGGATGACTATATATAGTTTAGACATGGAATCCAGAGAGTTTAATAGATGGATTTTCCACTCCACTTAGTGAATACCAAAGACGATAGCCTGTTAAGTGGGGGAGAAGAACTGAAGTGCGAGTTGTTTACTAAAGGTGAATTTGTAATTATTTTCCTGGTCTAAATTGAGTACCCTGTATAATGTATTTGAAATGGTATGATGGCACTGTAAAAACTGTACTGTACAAAAGTCATTGTAAATAAATTACATTGAAGAATCTCCAGAGTGTTCGTCAGTATCATTAAATTAATATTAAGATTAAAAGGCTGATGACATAATTGACAAGGTTAGTTGCTAACAATGATATTTTAAGTTTGAACTAGAAATATTAAAGGGGATGTTTTTAGACAGAAAATGCCCCAGACAGGTGGTAGAAGATATTGGTCAAGAAATTTTACAGGCAAGGGTGTTGAATATTAACTCCTCTGAGATTTCCTAATGGTGTACAGAACACTACTGGAAAACACAATGATTTCAAAATGGCCATGATGCTCTCCTATGGAAACAATGTTAGTGATACTAGGGCTATCCTGAATGAAAACTTGAAAAGGAGTTTTTGAAAGCTTTGATCGCACTAATAAGCTCGGTAACAGATCATGAGTTGTCTATAGGAAGGAAAACAACATGAAGTCATATTTTGAAATGAATAAAGAACCTATAGGACAGTTAAGTGGTTGGGACAAAGGGATGGGTAAATGAGGTTCTTGTTCTCACTATATATATATTGATGACAGTAGATATATAAATATTAGTGAATACCCCAGGAAGATAGCTACAAATAGTAGGCATAATTGTAATACTAAAGGTGTGGAATAGTTGGCCTACTGTCTAACCTGTTGTGCATTTCATGTTGGAAAAACTGAACATACTCTCAGGGTTAGACTTTATCAACATAATTTTGCCATTAAGAAGGGTGATGTAAGAAATGCAGTCAGTGAACATGCCAAAGAGATCAGTCATTTTAAGAAAATGTTCTTTTATATATATTGGAGAAGGTTCCAAATCACTTGAAGGGGTATTTGGGAATCATTCCTAAAATACAGGGTATTAAACTGGCAAATCTTGCTTAATATAAGTCGTTTCTCAGGGATTATGACAAATTATCTATTAACATTGCCCTTGTGCTTAGAGTGACTAGGCTCTAATGGGTGCCATGTGTAACAGTTTGTAATAGAACATAATATGCTTAAATTTTTTTTAATTAATTTTTCTATTATAGTCTAATACAAGTTAGTGGCTAAAATATGTTCTGATTTGTTGAATGATTAGGTTAGGGTGATTGGTATGTCTTATTGGAGAATTAAAAATGGCTTCTGCCCTTTGGGGAGCAAAGATGGCTAAATACAAATGCTTACAAGCTTCAGTATCCTTTAGGAAAAGCTCCACAAGAAGGGAGACTTACGGTTTGTTATCTTTCTTGCCCATATGCTGATTAAAGACTTTCTGGGAAGAAGGCAGGGGAGCAACAAATTGGTCATAATATACTTCATGATAGTGAATGCACTTACCAAATCAAAGATAATCTTGGAGGGATGTTTTAGGGAATAGATGCCTTATTATCTCCTTCAGAGACATGATTATATGAAAACTTGGTGCCTTCTTAATATGAAACAGAGGAGAGAGACCATAGATAGTTCTAGAAGGGGGTAGCCCAGGCTCACTGAATATAAAATCTGATTCGTTTATAACAAAGCATGCACTGGGTGTTAGGTGATGGGGCACCACTGGTTGGGAGGGCACATGCCTGAGACATAATTGGGTTATCAGATGCCTAATTAGGGCCTGGTACTGGCATAAAACTGTGTTCTCTAAGGATAGACTCCTATACCCACAATGGCGAGTTCTATCAGGCATTAAACAGTACATACACATCCCAAATCTGAGATACCCAAATGGGACAAACTGGTACAGAAGCATCCACAGATATTTACAAATCCCTAACCAGTTACTTTTACATAATTTAAAGCCTTGAAAAAAAGATAATTAGATCCCAATTATCATAACCGAGCTTTTACTGTGGACTCAGTGTATCACATAATGAGTAGATAAGGTACAGCCAGGCTCAGCTGTGAGAAAGCTGAGCAATCATTCTGGTATAAAACCCCAAGGAAGTTACTGGAATGCACCTCTTCTGTTATTTTTCTTCACTGGCCTATAACAGGAACAGAATGTATGTACATTCGAATAATACTAGGCAAGTGATCATGGGGACCATAAAAGGCCTAACAATATACAATTTTAAGTAGACAGACATAACAGTTCTTGCTACCCCTGTCACCACTGCAAAGCACTTAATATAATACTTAGCAGGGAAGAAGTCTGATCTCACACTATTTGAGGGGGATTTTATGACTCATGAAGAATGCAAGACCACTTTGTGGCTGAACACTGAGTATTTTCTGACACATGTCTGGTCTCCAGTGCTTTTATTTTTTTCCTGTTGGTCCACCACTGAGCTAAGATTATGTGATGTACTTTCTTTCCAGTCCCTTTGTCATGTATCCTCCACAGATGCCACCTTTAAGTATTTATTGTGGGCCTCAGACATCACTGCTCATCTGCTGTGAGTGGACAGGTTGAAGCACTGATTTATAACAATGCTTCATATTATGCTCTTTTCCCAAATATTATAGGCCGTGCTAGTGTGTATCCTTGATGGCTCAATGATGATTGCAGAAACACAAGGAAGGTTCGGGCCTTCTAGGCATTGAACATCGACACTTTCCTTTGAGATTCACATTGTGTAAGTAAGTAGTAGAGATAAGCCAGGTTGTACAGCAGCTGAGTGCACCCTCTTAACCTGGTACATGACATTAGTATATGCAACAGTCAGAAACATGTGCATCCCAAACTGTGAGAAAGTTCAACATGTTTATGTTATGTGCACCTCCTTCTGTGTTATTAACATTAATAGAGCAAAAGGCAGGCTCTACAAGAGGTGGAAAGGAGGGACTATGGACGTGGCAGAGTACTAGGAGGCCAGAAAAAAAGGAGGCAACAATGTTGTTGAGGGCAGCTAAGGCTAAAGCTGAAGGAGAGTTTGAAGAAGGAATTAAGAAAGGTATTAAATACTTCTTAAGGTGCATAGCAGGAAGAAAGAAAGAAGAGTCAGGCTGAGAAAAGATAATAGAAAAATCAGTAAAGACAGAGAAAAGGCAGAGGTATTATACGAGTACTTTGCTTCAGTCTACATAAAAGAACACAATGGAAGTGTATTATGCTGGAAGGGATGCATGCAGATTATGGAGAACTGTGGAGAGAGACACACATGGATAGATGGAGGATTCAGAAAGAACTGGCTTCCCTTATGGATGGTAAAGAACAAGGACCAGATATGGCTGCCTGTGAGATTCCAAGGAAGTCTGGCCAGTATCGGCAGATACCTGTTGACAGATGTCACTAGTGCAAAAATACCAGACAGCTGGAAAATAGTAGTTGTATCCTTGTACAAGGAAAGGAGCTGAAAATTCTGGGGGCTGCAGGCCTGCTAGCTGCCCTGCTAGCTTAACAACAGTGACAGGAAAAGGCATGGATGAAATACTGAGAAGAAGACCAGTAGCTTTCCAAGGGAGCAACACTCCCCAGGACAGTGACAAGCAGGGGTTCATGGCCAGAAGGAACTGTCTCTTAAACCTTATCCAATTTTATGACTGTGTTACAGGCAAACTTGGCATGGCAGTACATGTAAACATATTGTACCTAGACTGCTGTGAGGCCTTTGACACAGTTTCATATAGGAGATAGATAATAAAACTGGAGGAGCTGATGCTAAGACCAAGGCTGAAGCACTGGACAGCTGCATGGTTAAATGGTAGGACAAAGGTATTATGGTGAGCCTGACAATGTCAAAAATTAGGGAATTGTCAAGTAGAGTGTCACAGGGGTCTCTCTTGGGTCCAATATATTTCATTGTGTTTATCACAGAAGAACCTGAGGGAAAAGACTTACAGGATCAACCTCTTTTCTGAGACAGGTGCAACAGTAGAGAATGTAAGGATCAGAAGTCTAGCAAAGTACGTAGAAGAATGGCAGTTGATGATCAGTGCAAACCAATGCACTGCACTTAGACTATAACAACCCTGGTCTAAAGTATCGGCTGGGTGAATTGGGTCTGAGGGCAACAGTGCAAGAAAAGGGCTTGGGAGTGTTTATCACACCTGCACTGGCCAACTGGGAGCAGAGAGAGAGGGCATTATCAGCAGCAAACAGAATGCTGTATGATGTCCTCAGGGAATACGTTCCAGAAACAACAAGGTCACACTTGCACTGTGCAGGATCTTGGACAGACCACACCATGAGTATTGTGTACATTTCATGAGTCAGATATAGAAAAGCACATCAGGATGCTTGAAAGAAGTCAGAGGAAAGCCACTAGAAAGATCCATGGAATGGTGCAAAAGGAATCTGACCGGGGATAGCTCTATTCTCAGCTGAGACTCTGAGATAGAGGAAACATGATATGGGTGTACAAAATCATGTCAGAAAGAAGTGATGGGTTAATTTTGAACAGGATAGACTAAGGAGAAAGGAGGGGGCACAGCCTGCAGATTATAGGGACTAAATAATCAACGGATCTCTGAAACTTCTTTTTTGCAAAAAGGATTGTGGATTCTTGAAATGGACTCATGGAACATGTAGCGGACAACAGAATCTATGGAGGCATTCAAGTAGATGGGGACGGTATAAGTGGGAAGGGGGAAGGTAGACTGCTACATTAACAGCACTTAAAAGGACAGGCTAATAAGGCTTTTTGTCTCTTTCTGTCATCAAACAGATGCAATTTAAAGAAAGAGGACTATAAACTGTGCTAAACTAGGCATAACAGAATAAAAAAATCCCAGCAGTTAGTCATTGCAGAAGACATCAGAAATCAGATGTTCCTTCTGAGCTGTATTTTTTTTTTTTAATTTTAGGTTCATAGGTTGGTACTAGGCTATCTGCCTGAAGGCATTTATAAGCCTAGCCAGAATGTGTTGGCTTTCGCCGCCCCCTTAGATTAGTTCCCTGTGCCTCTGTCCAGCAGAGCCACTGAAGTGATCCCTGAGGTAAACTTTCTGTTTCCCATCCACTCGTCAAGGTTTCTTTTGAAGAGTGTTAGCAAGGAGCTCTGCCTAATATAAAGTCTCTGGGACAGGAATCTATCCCCTCCAGCACGTCCTATTTATTGTTGTGGTGAGGTTTAGATCCCTAGAGCGTGTGGCTCGAGGGGATAAGGTTTTCTTTAGGTGGAGCATGTCCATCAATTCTGGGTTGCACATAGCCTTATATGTCAGGCAGAGATCACCTCTGAGTAGGCGGTATGCAACCGAGTACAACTGGAGTTTCTTCAGTCGAGCTGCATAGGGCATCTGTTTGAGGTCGGTGATCCTCTTGGTGAGGTACTTCTGTGGTCTTTCCAGCTGTTGCAGGTGTCTTGTAAGGTACATCCCAAATGGGGCGTTGTACTCTATGATGGGTTTGATGAGTGATGAGTAGAGGGGCACAATGACCTCTTTTGATCTGGATGCGAACCCTTTTGTGATTAGGTGGGCCATGTAGAAGGATTTTCTAACCACTTTGGCAATGTGATTATCAAAGGTGAGATTACTATCTACTTGGGTCCCCAGATCCCTTATTACATCTTCCGTACTTAGGGGACTACCACCTATGTGGTAGTTTGTGGGTACTTTGTTTTTTCCAAAGGGGATGACTATGCACTTTTTGGCATTTAGCTTGAGGCCATGATTTTGAAACCAGGTATCCGTCTCAGTGAGACCCTTTTGGAGGATGTCTGTGTCAGCCAGAAAGACAATTATAGCCCCTAGTTTGCAGTCATCTGTGAACTTGGTCAGTCATAGTCCTCCTGTGCTTGCCTGTACCTCTGAGAAGTATATGCCAAACAGGAGGGGTCCTAGGACTGAGCAATGGGGAATGCCACTTGTAACCAGTTTAGAGTCGGACCTAGGTCCCACAACTCTCACCATGTGGGTTCTGTCTGTGAGCCAGTTGGCAACCTATCTTGTGACACAGGGTTTATGTTCAGGCTGGTGAGCTAGTCTATAATACCAGAATGGGGAATGGTGTCAAAGGCTTTAGCAAGGTCTAGGTAGGCTGTGTGTACCACCTTTCCCTCTTTTATAGCCTTGGTAACTGTCTCAAAGTAGTCCACCAGGTTTAGGAGGCATGACCTGCCCTTAACAAAGCCAAACTGGGTAGGGTCCAGTGTTTGGAGGTTCCCAATGTCTCTGTTAATGAGTTCCATGATGATTTGCTCCATAGCCTTGCAGACCAAGCTAGTCAGGCTTATAGGGCAATAGTTCCTGGGGACTGTTGTGGCTCCACCTTTGTGGAGCAGAATAACTGTTGCTGTGCGCCACTCTATAGGTATGTAGCCTGTGGAGAGGCTGAGTTTGAACAGTGTGTTTAGGTGAGGGGTTAGTTCGTCTTTGAGCTCATGTAGGACGCAGCCTGGGACATCGTCTGGTTCCATTGATGCTATGTTTTTGGCTTTGGAGAGGGCTGTTTTAACCTGAGTGTCTGTGATTTCAGGGACTCTACATTCTTCTGGTATGGTTATGGGCCCTTTTGGGGGTGAGAGGGGGGTGAAGTTTGCGCTGAACCTGTCTGCCAGGATGTTGGCAATATCGGTCAGTTCAGTGTATTTTGTGCCATTCTGCACTAACTCCAAGCAGATCTGAGCATTGCCACTTAAATTCTTGACATAGCTAAAGAATGCCTTGTGGTTATCTTTGGAGTCCTTGGCAATTTTTCTTTCAAAGCTCGCCTTGGATGATTTTATGAGGGATCGTAGTTTCTTGCTGATACTGATCAGGGATGTCTTCCCTTATTGGAATTTTACTCTTTTCTGTACTAGTTTCCTCCTTCTGTTGTATAGCTTGTTTATGGCAGGAGTCCACCAGGCTGGTTTCCTTTTCTTGGAGGAGTGAGTCTTGGTTTTGTTTGGGATAGCACGATCCATGCATTCTTGTAGCTGCCCGTAGAATGCATTAGTAAAGGATTTTGCAGCTTGGACAGTGTTATCCTTCAGCATGGGGGCTTTGAAACTTTCCACCTTGGTCTTAAGTAACGTGAAGTTTGCTTTTGAAAAGTCTTTCACAGTGGTTTTCTTGTCCGGGGGTGGGGGCAGAATATGGATATCCAAAGTGATTTGTTTATGGTCAGATCTAACCAGCAAGGGGTTGACCTCTGGTGTGGAACACTGGTCGCCCATGTTGGTGATGATCAGGTCCAATATGTTGTCACCTCTGGTGGGAGAGTTGGCCAGTTGAACCAGGGCATTTGAATTTATAATTTCTAGGAAAATTTGGGCAAAGGGAGTTAGTACTTGAGTAGTTCTCCCAGTTAATGTTTGGGCAATTAAAATCACCCAAAATAAGGGTGTTTGGTAGGACCTTTATGTTTCCCAGTGTTTCCAGAAATGCAGAATGGGGGTCCTGGGACAGGGTGGGTGATCTGTAGCAAGCTACAATTTAAATTGCAGTTTTTACCATTGTTAGTTGCACGTGGATGATCTCTGAAGCATCGTGCTGTGCCACTAACCTAGAGGTGCAGGTATCCCCGACTTTTGTATTTTGGTTTGGGTTCTGTGGCCAAAATGTATGGTATGAGTTGTGGCCTGGTAGTGCTGGGGTGCTCTCTGGAGCCTTAAACCAGGTTTCTGTTACTGCACATATATCGATTTTCTCCATACTGAGGAGTGCCTCGAGTGCGTGCATTTTGAGGTTTAGACTCCTGGCATTGAGTAGCATTACCCTCATTTTTTTGTTACTTGTGCTATTTACGGCGTGGGTTTGTCTTCTGAGCCGTGCCTAAAAAAGGCACTATGGGGGTGGCAAGAGCCTTGGCCAGTATTCGAAAGCCTAAGGGTGACAGGTACAAGCCATCTCTAGCGAAGCAGTGTGGCTTGTCGAGCATGTCATCCCAGGTGGACAGACACTGGATCCCCTTTGAATGACACCAGAAACTTAGCCAATTGTTGAAATCGAGAATTATTTCTTTATACCATGGTATCATTCTTGGTGAGGGCAGGATGCTACTCAGGGTCAGGGTCATACCGGCCTGGGCTACGTGATCAGAGAGCTCTTCCATGTCTCTCTTCATGTAGTCCAGGGAGGTACGGCTCAGGTCATTCACACCAACGTGGACAAAGACAGAGTCATATTTGTACTTGTTCTGGAGTGACCTGAGTGCTTGTGTTATGTGGCGGATCATGGCACCCGACAGGCAGCTAGCAGTAACCTTCTCCTTATTCAGCCTAGTGAGTGGGACGTCAGTGTGCCTGACTATACAGTCACCTATTACTAGTATGTTGGGTATGTTATTTTGCCTTAAGGGCTGTGATTGCATGGCAGACTGGCTTTGTGAAGTATATGTTTCATGGTTTGTGTTTGGGGTTGGAGGTTGCTTGGATGTTTGCTTTGGAGGTCTCTGTTGGTCTCTGTTTAACATGTAAAATAATTTTTAAATATACATTCTTTAACCTGTCAGAATCTCATTACCTGTTTGACTTATTTCTGAAATGTTAGCTTTAAGAGTTACTTAACCAATGGCTAGATATAGACAAGCATGTTAAACAATGCATATATTTGCCTCTGTGATAAAGTTACACTCATTTCTAATTTCTAATTCATCCCTTCTGAACTACCTATTTTTTCTTTCCTTTTTTTACATTTTGCATGCTGGTTTTACTCTGAAAATGATTTGGGTTCATTGTCAAATGTTTAACGAACTGGTTTTCAAGAAGCTTGATTGCTTTAGCCTCCTGCTGATATTTCTTACTCCCAGTTATATTTATGACGAGTGTTTTTGAAGGATACTAACAATGCATGCAGAGGTATAATACTTGGTCCCAAAGTAATTAGGCCATTGTCTCTTGAGATTACTTTAAATTAAAAAATATAAAGGCATTGTGTAAAAAATAAATAAATAGCAGCACTTCTCACTGTGATTTGTAAAGTGAATTAAACAAACAAATCTCACTAGGACAGTTGTTTTGAAAAGCTGTTACCTGTTAATTTTGTAATGAGAATATTCTTAGCAGCAGCAGGAATGAACTGAGATCAGAGAAGGCAATTAACAGCACTGTTTTTGCTCAGTGTTCTCGAACAACAGGGTGTCTCAAACATACTCTCACAGCCCTGAACCCAGTACTGGATGACTTTTTACACACACTCCCGTCCCCTCATTCCTCTGTTGTAAATGTTTATTTGCACAGAACGTGGCCCAAAATTAGTGCACACCACCACATGTACTGAATCAAATAGCACTGAACATTAGCTGACATCTTCAGTACTACTGTCTGCTAGCTGTTATATTTCTGCAATTGCAATCATGACTAGAATGGATGTTTAGACTATTCCCTGAAAGACGGAAATTCTAATTCCAGAATATCATGTGATATGTGTGTGTGTGTGTTTGTATGTGTGTGTGTGTGTGTGTGTGTGTGTGTGTGTGTGTGTGTGTGTGTGTGTGTGTGTGTGTGTGTGTGGCTTACATGGGTTCAGCTACAGCAGAACATAATTACATTTCTGCTTTGAGGCTGTAAAACACCCAAAAAGTAAATCACTATGGGAAGGATACTTTAAGACGTTTTTCTTTTTTCTTTGAGTAATTAATAAAAACACACAGTGGCTGTATTAGCAGAAAGCCTCCTATTGATTTGTATCAGTTACTGCAGATGGATTAATTATTTTGATAACCTTCAGGACAGAGCGAGGTGGTACCAGTTTGGTCTTCCTCACTGAACTCCCATTTGCTCTTTACTGCTGCAATTCACAAGCCACAGTCTCTGCGTAATACTATTTTGAGGTTTGCTCACTGAACCAGACATTGTACAAGCACAGGGAAACAGAGACAGTATTACATACTACCAAATATTTCAATTTCTTCATGTTTCAGTGATTTCCCTATTAGTATATATCTGTTAGAGTGTGTACAGGACCAACACCCAGTACTGAGAGGTAGGGGGCTTGGCACTGCAAAAATGATTACACGAGTGTTTTCTGCACAAGCTGCTTTTTCTCAGAGAGGATGTGTGTGGAGTTGCTTCCTAGTGATGTGGTAGTTAAGGCTTTCAGTGTGAATAATTATTCAATGGATTGCTAGTGATGTGCAGGGAAGGGATGAGGTTAGTCTGCTCAAATTCATGTTCTGTAAAACTTGTTCTTACAACAGGTAATGCCCCTACCTTATATAACATTTAATGTCTTGGGAATGAATTGAGAAGGCTAAAATGGTTAGATGACTTGCTAATAGGAATACAACATTCAAGCTGAGACTCGGCAATGAATTTGCCCTTAATTTCGATAAATTTAGTATCACATAGCTTGGCTAATAGAATATAAATTATGATTAAAAAATAAACGATCAAAGTATAAAGAACATCAGCATGTTGAAATAGCTAAAGACAATGGCAGAAAACACTTTATAAACTGTCAAGTTAAAGTTGATTTTAATGCTTATTTCCAAAACACTGTACAAAACCAAAATCTCAGAGTATGTTATTAAAAAATGAAATCTAGTTTTAACAACAAATTTGAAATACATTTGCCTTTGATAATCTCAGTAAGCTAAAACAGTAGTAGCTAAAACACTGCAATACAATCGTTGCTGTTAAAATAATATTAATAAATACTAAACTTCCTGGGTATTAAAAGTTTAAAGATAACACCAAACCCGAAGTCAGTTACAACTTCCATCAATAAACACATACAGGGAGATTCAGAAAGGTTATCATGAGATGTATACAATGTATGCACATTGAGTAACTGCTGAATGAAGAGACAACAAAAGCAATGTGGTAGGGGTGTCTATGAATTCAGAAAGTTACCTCAAGGTGTACACATTGTGTATTCCTACTAGTTAGCATTTTGAATCCCACCCATGGATTTTTCAAATAAAAACAGTGTTGTTATATGGGTTCTTCAGTATCATCCAAGGCCAAAAAATATGGATGCTTTGACAGTCTGCAAACTATTGATGAAATCCAGGAAAAAGACCCACCTCTGCTATATTGAAAAAATCAGTAAAGTCCACAGACATGACAGTAATACTAATCATATAGTTTGGATGTTGTAAATGTTTTTTATAAAATAATTTCCTCCTGTTTGAAACCAAATGTTTTGTATATATATATATATATATATATATATATATATATATATATATGTATGTCATGTTCTGTTTTGTTACTATGCTTGGTATTTGATTGGAACTTTTCTCCCCGGGCTTCCTCTGAAAATGGGTTCTGTCCCAGTCAGACTATTCTGGTAAACAAATGTAAAAATAAATAAATAAAAACACTGTGTATTAAAATACAGGACTGCAAAATCACAAGCACTGTAAAGATTAATTTAAGTAACAAATCAAGACCGTGGGAGAAAAAATAGGATAATTTCCTTTATCACCAGTCATGGAAGGCAAATTGTTCTTGTTTTCTCATCACCACAAACAATCTCCGGTAAACCAGCAGTATGTGGAGAAACTCCATCAGTTCACAAAACAAGAGCAGCAACGCAGCCACAACCATCTGCTTATTGTCCCTGCACCATAAACTCTGGGAATCAGGCAGCACAAAGAAAAAATGTTGTCAGTTTGCAAAGCAACAGCCACAACATCCACCATTGTCCAACGTCTAGTAACAACTTAGGGAGAATATCATCCTGAATGTTAGGAAAGTAATTCAGCAGATACAGATTACTTCACAGTCTGGCAGCCACCTCCCACCATTGTCAAAAGCAGAATTACATCACCTTGAACAGTGTGCATAATTATATGGGTTACAGAGTATGCTTTAATGACTCTGGTAGATAAAGTGCTTAACAAATCACTCCAGAGTGATCACTGTGACATCCGCATTCTGGGCTACTAATTAAGGAGGCTGAATCCTCACCACTGACACTTGAGAAGGATGTTCACTTGGAACAAAAATGGATGCACTCAGTATTCCTAGATGCAGCTCTCTGTATCAAGCACAATTTTACTTAAGGACACACAGGGAACATGCACAGTCCTGGGTCTGGGTTTTTCTCTCTGGCTCCCTCCAGGTCCCCACTAAGACTCCTCACTGGCACAGCTATAGAGTTGAGATGTCAGCCAAGTGTTCAAGCCAAGTTCTCCAGCACCCTCTCTGTGAAACCAATACTTCGTGTCCCTGCTCCAAACAGCTGACACACACACTTTTTAAGATTCGATTTTCACACACACACACACACACACACACACACACACACACACACACACACACACACACACACACACACACACACACACACACACACACACACACACACACACACACACACACACACACACACACACACCTGGGAAAGGCTAGCACAGATTTACTAGCTATGCCCCCTTCTGCCCAGACTATAAGGTAGTTACACTACCAGCAGACACTCAAAAGCCAGTTACTCTAAGCTCTTGCAATGGTACCCAATTATATTGAGTGAAATTAATATTAGTACAAATGGGAGTTTGACCAACAGCAAGGTCACCAAATATACATAAGTATTCTCAGATATTAAAATATTCTCTAAAAGACTAACCACAATGGCAAGTTTAAATGTATTTAATGGTAAATAAGAAAAGAACATGAAAATACTAAATATCTATTTACAGAAAACACCAGAGTTTCATTCACAGGAATTATTAAAATAACACAGATGAATAAATTCACACAGATACAGAAAAACAGTAATTAACTAATCTCACTATATTTTCATGAGTGATCTAAAGAATTACTATTCCCTAGTTCACTTACTAGAGCAAGATAAGATGAAGTAGGTGAGGGGTCCTTCACTGTCAGGTTCCCAAAATAGACTGCAATGAGACTTCAATCTCATCTAGTATTAAACATCATTTTTTTCCTAGATTACAGAAATGACATCACATACATTTGGTCATCTGACTTCTGGTCCCCATGCTACCCCCATTGCTAGAAACTGTCAGCTTTTACCACATATTTGTCAATAATGCACACAGAGTTTTGCTCAGATCTATTGCAGCTTCTAGAAGTCATAAAACAATTTCAAACCTACACCCTTCCAAAGTAGCAATTAGTTCACCCCAAAGACAATGCAAAAAGCTTCCTAGTACTGACCTTTTGTCTCTGGCTGCACTGAGAACTGTAAGATACAATCTTTATGGCCTAAGACAGGTAATTTAATTTCAAACTATTTTCAATGTTAGATGGACTGAGATTACTGTCTTCTCTTCCAGTATCCTCTGTTAAAACATATACATTTAAACAGTTACAATAATGCATGTATATATTTTTTTTCTGTCCAGCAGGGCACAGTGTTGGTACATTTTTAACACAAGCAGTTTTACAAATACATTTTTCACCATGAGCATCTGTACAAATCAGTTTGATATACAGATGACATATAATTCTTTACAAAATTCTAGGTAGCTGTGCTGGCATATGTTACACATCCACTGTTCTACTTCTCCTGGCATAGCTGGAAAATACCTCACATTGTCACAATTATCACTGATTCAACACATTATTTAATGTAGTATTCTTTGCACTTTGAACTGACTAGCTGAAAAAAAAAGATTCTGGAAATGGTATAAAAATTCTATACAAAGGAAAACGGAGATCTGGAAACAAACTACTCAGAACGATTTCAGAAATTGTTCATAGATTCATAGATGTTTATTAAGCTAACAACCTGGGGGGACTTTCTAAGCCTAGCTAAGTTTCCTAAAATAATAAAGTCCTGTATCTGTATAGGGCATTGAGACCCAGACATTTATGAGCTACCTCTGTCCATAAGGGACATGGGTGCCAGGCCCAGTGTAAATTTTCAATTCCCCATCCACTGGTCAAGGTTGTACTTAAACTGGGTAATAGATGAACTCAGCTTCACATGCATGGCAAGCCTGTTCCATAGGAGGGGCAGTCTCTGGGAAACACATCTGTCTCTCCCGCATGTTCTGTTATATTTTGCTTCCTACATGTTACTTAGAGGTGATTTCTACTTTGTCTTTAAGCCAAAGTTTTACCCAGATCTGTTTGAAAACCTATGACTGAATGCAGTACATACTGGGAGAACTTAACACCAGAATGGGAACATCTGATACTAAAGTTCTTTATTTATTCATTTGAATTTGTTAGCCAAGAAACACTAATCCAATTGGAACAATTTCAGTCTTAGTCTGGAGGACATAACTGATACATGGCATTATACACAGAGTGACTGACAAAACACAAGATGTATGTATATTATATATAGAGTGGATATCAGAACTGGCTGTTAAAAGAATCACATTGAAAAGCAGTGTCAGAGCAAGAAATGTTAAGGGAAGAAGGATAGGAAGAGGCTAAGATATATGACCTAGTTTGTGGGGTTTGGAGAGGAGAACCTGAATGCTTAAGACAACTAAGGTGGTATGTTGGTGCATCTCTGAATAATCTGGAGGTTAGTGGGGGAAGGTCTCATTTTTTTGTAAGTTTAAACAGCTGATTGTTGAATAGAATGCTGAGGTGAGGCTGCGATTGAACAGGGCATACAGGTGATGTGCCAGTTCACTCTGTAGTTCATGTAGAACACAGCCAAGGATATTGCCAGGCCCCATAGAAGATGTCTTCTTGGCCTTGGACAGTGCTGTTTTAACTTGTGCAGCAGTAATAATGGGTGCCTGGCAATCTACTGGTATTGTGATTGGTCCTTTGGGGGGAGGGGTAAAGTGGACACTCAATCTGTCAGCCAGTATATTGGCAATATCTGTTGGCTCCGTATAGGAGGTACCATTGTGCAGTAGCTCAGAGCAAATCTGTGTATTGCCGTGGAGATTCTTTACATAACTATAGAAGGCCTTATGGTTGTCTTTACTATCTGCTGCAATTCTGTTTTCATAGCTAGCTTTAGAGGATTTGATGAGGGATCTCAACTTTTTGTTGAGGCTGATAAGGGAGTTTTTCCATTCTTGGGACTTCACCTTATTCTGCATCAGTTTCCCCCTTCTGTTGTAGAGTTTCGTTATGGCAGGGGACAACCAGATTGGCTTCCTTTATTGGAGGATAGTGTCTTGGTTCTGTTGGGTATGGCAAGATCCATGCATTTGTGTATGTGTTCATACAGTGCATTGCTGTATGATTCAATGGTCATACAACTATTCTTCATTGCATGGCTGCCGTGAAGTTAGCCACCTCTGTTTTTAGGAGCCCAGAGTTAGCTTTGGAGAAGTTTTTCATGGTGGCTACGTTTGGGGATGTGTGGATTTCCAAGGTGATTAGTTTGTGGCTGGATCTAACCAGGGAGGAGTTGACTATTGGTGTAGAGCAATGGTCGCCCATGTTAGTAATGACCAGGTCAAGGATATTGCTACCTCTAGTGGGGGTAAGAATGAGCTGGTCCAGGGCATTGGAATTAATGAATTCCAGGAAACATTGGGCAAGTGTATTGGTACATGAGTAGTTTTCCCAGTTAATGGAGGGGTAGTTGAAGTTGCCTAGTATGAGAGTGTTAGGTTGGACCCTAATATTCTCCCAGCTGTTTAGGAACATGGAGTGTGAGTTTTGGGACATGGTTGGGGACCTATAGCAGGCTACGACCTGATTTGCTGTCTTACCCAATGTTAGCTGCACCTGAAGTATCTCTGATGTTTTATGTTGGGCTACCAATCTGGAGGTGTGCGCATCCATGCGTAGAGGTATAAGGTAGGGATGTCATGGGGTACATGTGGCAGGGACAGGGCAGCGAAATTTTCACAGAACCTGTTGGCTAACAGATTAGCTATGTCCACAGGCTCAGTATATGTGGTATCATTAACTACCAGTTTGGCACAAATCTGGGCCTTTCCTTTTAGGTTATGGATGTAACTAAAGAACACCGTGTGGTTGTCCTTAACTGAGGAAGCAGATTTGGATTTGTAGCTTGCTTTGGAGGACTTCACAAGAAGTCTTATTTGCTTGTTTAAGCTGAGGAGGGAGTATTTCAAGTTTAGGGCCTGCTCCCTCTTACTCTTAGACAACAAATTATTCTTATTGTAAAACCTGTTAATGGCAGTTGTCCACCAGGCAGGTTTACTCTTCTTTCAGGAGCTTGTTTTTATCCTATCCGGTACAGCTGAGTGAATACAGTTTGACAGGTGTTTTTATAAAGCATTGGTGTAGAACTCAGCATAGCTGCTGGTTCCATTTGAGGGAGAAGGTGCAGTAAAGCTATTTATACCATCTGTAAGAGGTTATAATTTGCCTTGGAGAAACTTTTTAGTATAGTTTCTGCTGTGTGGGTGGTCAGGTGTGATAGTTACTTCGAATGAGAATGATTTGTGGTCAGATCTCACTAGGGAAGACCTCACTGTGGGGGTAGCTACAGTGGTCCCTCATACTGGTAAACACCAGATCCAGAATGTTGGCACCACTTGTGAGAGTGTCAACTAGCTGGTCCAGTGCTTTGGAGGTAACAAAGTTGAGGAACCTTTGGGCGAGTGAGTTAGAGCACGAATAATTTCCCCAGTCAATGGATGGGTAGTTAAAGTCAGCCAAAACTATGGTTTCTGGATGCATCTTGATGGACTCAATAGATCCAAATAGACAGAGTGGGTGTCCTGATTCATGGGGGGGGGGGTGCTGTAGCTGGCTGTACACATTACCCTTTCTACAATTATTCACTGACGAAGTAGCTAAAAAGGTACTTTGAGTAAGTCTACATTACTTGCTTATCCAGTAAGTAAATAAATGAGTGTGTTTATTAGCGTATCCAGTAAATAAAACAATTAGAGTGCTGATTATGATGCTGTACCAGTATGCCCACTGAGTTAAGAAATAGTTTGAGTTACTACATTAATAAGATAATTCTAAAGCACAACACTGAAGTCATTCTGTGCAAAAATGTATATATCTTAAAGAAAGATTCAACAAAGCAGGAAGGTGCTGGACTGCAAAGCCTGAAGTCTTGGATGACAGGTGATCAGTGAACTGTAATACTATCACTCACAGAGAGTTAATTACAGATGATTGGAGGGTGTCACTTCAGGCATAATATGTTTTATGTGCCCCTTGTAGTAGCAGAGGAATACAAAGAAGCTGACTAAAGGTTCTTCAAGAGTTAGTCTGAGGTTCTCAGGTGAAGGAGTTTGTGAGATATCAGTTTTACTACCAGTTAGAATGTGGACTACATAGTTTCTTCTATGACACTTTAATCTCTGTTCCTTATGAGTAATGGAAAACATTTTCATCACATGGAAGAGTGTTAAATATGCAGCATCCTCTCCTTGCATGAAGAGTTCACCTTGAACAAATAGGTTTCATTTGCATACAAGCTATGGTGTTAACTCATTGCTTTTTCTATATATCATGGCCAGAGTCAGAATAAGAGTGTCAGTATGGAAAGCTAATCACGTTACAAGTCTTACCTGTCATGCAGAAAATACAGTAACTGAATTAAAGAGGCAGTGAAAGATGATGAATGTTAAAAAAAGACCAGATTCATTCTCCAGTGATGCAATAAAGACAAAGAAAATGAAGCATTTGCATTTCCAGTCTCGGCCTGGGACAGGCATGTGCAGCCTGTAATGACAGTGAATTGCAATCCAAAGCAGCAGCAAGACCTGAGCACAATTATTGTCAGCTGAGCTGAAGTTAAATCATGCTCTGTCAGCATGTATGGTGGTAAAGGGAAAAAAGAGATCAGGGTAATGTGTTTACTCACCAATGCTACCAACTCATCCATCAGGAGAAAGGACATGATAATAAACAGAGAACATTATCTCAGATTAGAACAGTACACGAGGAATAAATGAAACAATGATGATTTTGTTGTAAGGATGTTTTCAGCTTCAGAAGCATCATCATTAATTAGTTCCTTGTGTGATATTGTGAACTCTAGCTAGATTCTGTGGCTGGCATATATTTTTATGTGCAGTTGCTACTCTTTCTGCAAAATTGATGTCTTCTTTGTTTATTCAACATATTTCTCTCTGGTGACTCAAAATGTAATCTGTTGAAATAGAAGTGTTTCCTGAAGGTCTCAACACTACATTAAGAAAATGTAGTATATTTTCTGGGTTATTTATTTTTATTTTATATGTTTGTTATCCACATAAGGCTGCTTGGACACCATTGTTCTTTTTAGGGACAATCTGGGAGAACTTTCTGGTAAAGTGACTTCCTGCTGTGTCACACAGTAGGCAAATGAAGGTGGCAAGAATTAAACCTTATACCCTTTGGAGTATAATATTCCAAATAAAGCTTCACCTGTCCACCTGTTATATTTAGCCTCGTGTAGTATAACATAACTAAACCTGTATATAGTACAGTATGTAGAATTTTGTACCATACTCAGTACTCACATACTGCACCCGATGGCTTAATTAAAACATGGCAGGATAGGAGTAAAAGATATATCGATCATGGATATAACCTGATTTTAACAAGAGGTATATACAAATGAAATAAAACCTGGAGGTGAATGTGTTTCTGCAGAGCAGAAATGCCTTCTGGTGGAAGAGAACTGACATTCAGAAGATTTTAGCCTAATGTAAGAATAAATTATAAATAAAACCGCCTAAGCTACATCCATTAATATCATTATTAAGAGATTTTTGTAGGGAAGCCTTCTGCTCTTTGTAATTTTTCACTAGCCTGTATGGTTTTGTAACTCTGGTATTTATAACTTGTATTGTTATTCTGCTTTGATGTTTATCTGAAAAAGATAAGGATGCGATATTGCTTTTATATAAACTATAGGGAGCAAGGCACTGTAAGTAAAAGATGCTTCTGGCCCTGATTAGCAGGCAATCTGCACAATGATACAATAACATAGCTGTGCAATCACATTGCTTATTTGCTTTCATTGCCCTTCTCTGTGTTGTAGAATAAGATGATGCACATTCAGGTTGGAATAATAAACATCATGCAATGAGCTAAAATTCAGAACAGAAAAAAACTCTATATTTAATCTTGATAAGAAACAATGGCACAAACAAAACTTGTTGCAATACTGTACCATAAAATCTTAACTTCATTCTTCCTGAATGTGTTAATAGTGTGTGCTCTTGCCTGGTAACAAGATTTATTCCTGAGTCTCACAGCTGACCAGACTGGTGCTGGCAAACTGGCTGCAACGAGCTGAGATGGCATCCTGAGTTAGAAAAAAACATTTCACAACATATGAGCCAAGGGTATCTCAGCAGGGGAATGCTAAAGTAACATACTGCAATAATAAAAATCTATCCAGCGAACCAAGCACTGTCATGCATGGTGAAGGAGAACAGCAGGCAATCACGATTAATAATTAATTGGAAGTTGTTTCCTTGTTCAAAAAGCAGCGAGGCATGAATGTGTTAAACTGCAAATACTGTAAACACAATATTTAGTAGGACAGGTCAAGCTGTTAATGACGAGCCCTTTATTTTTGGAACAGTCAGTAGCTTCCTGTAAGAAAATGGAGTCCAGTCGATTGTCGAATTACTTACTTTACTGTCTGGTAATCTTAACCTCAACAAATTTAACAAGTAATTGCTTATACATCTTATATGACAAAAGAAACTAAGATACTGCTCCTCTGTAAACTAAATAAATGTGAAAATGTGTTTAGTGAGAGTGAAATGAGCCATGAGACATGGCTCGCGCACTTTCACGAACAAATATTCTTGATGATTAGCACTTGCTTAATTCCTAGCACTGGAGTGTTACATTCAAGCCATAGTTAGGTGATATTCCTATATCAGCAGCAATTTTTTTCTACTCCTATGTTAATTTATGCATGTTCTTAACATCTTTTGTCCTATAACTAAAGGTGAAACCATTGACATCTATGCATAGTACAATAGTATAACACATAATATAGGGACAAGAATTGTAAATTATGCTTTATATAATGAATCTTGAGTTTCAAAATATTACAGTATTACATGACCTGAATGAAAATCACAATTATTCTAGAAGTTAAAGGCGGCAATCATGACAAAATATATGTTTTTAAGAATTGCTCAACGAAACCAACGTGGGTTTTATGGTGAAATAACAGTATATTGGTATCGGGCCTTCATACCTCTGGAAGGTCTGTCATTTCTTGTAACACTCACTCTAGAAAACATTATTTTGCTTAGAAAATGAATTATCCATTAAATTATTTGTTTTTATTAGTAGATACATATATTTATTTTATATTTTTGATGTAAAATAGTTCTCCTGCCTACTGTTTCAAAGTTACTGTAGGATATATAGCTGTTGTTTGGAGGACATATTTTACATCCAAAATATATATATATTACATAATTACTTAATAATGTCTGCACAGACAAACACACACCCACATACAGTCATTTATCTATATGACACGCAAATACAGCAGCAGAGAGACTGTCTCTTATACATATACACAAACTCACACCCACACGTACATGTTCATGTATGAACACATGCAGGTCTATATTAAAATCAGCAAATTCTTAAAAAAGCGAACGCTGATTTATCGACCCCATGTAAGTGAAAGCTTACAATCCCTAACACTCGGAACAGTGATTTTTTTCCCAGGGGAGAAAAATCGCTGTTACACAAAAAAAAAAAAATAAAAACTTAAAAACATTACATAAAGTGGGGGGCTTTGCCCCCCCACATCCCCCCAATTAAATATACCAACTCCGAGATCATACTACAGTGACGAAAACAGCAAAGGAATGGAGGCAGCCAAGTGATTTCTTTCCCAGGTAAAGAAATTGCTTATATGTCATTTCGCTATTTTGCTGTTTTGTGCTTTCAAGTTTGATCAAGATGCATTCAAAGGATTGCATCTTTGATTATATAATAGGAACCCAACACACACACACACACACACACACACACACACACACACACACACACACACACACACACACACACACAGTCAGTTATGTATATGTACACACAAATGCAGAAGCAGAGAGACAGTCTCTCACAAATATGTGACATCCCCACTCTGGGCCAGTAATCAAGGACCCTGAATCCTCACCACTGTCACAGGAAAGCAAAGTTCACTAGAAAGGCTCACCCAAACTCTACTACACTTTGCTGTGAGGGAAAGGTTAGTTTGATTTTTATTTGTTGTATTTTTGTATTACTTTATTGTCTTTTTCTATTTTGAATACCATGATTTGTTTTCTTTACCTTGTGTTTTACTTGTATTCGGCTTTTAACTGCATATTAAAACTTGAAAAGAGACCACAGCTCTGTCTCTTGTGAGTCAGGCAGAAATCAAAACAGCTCAATTAAGGACTCACACATAAGATAGAACAGGTCAGTTAAGGTTAATCATCTGTGAACTGAGGGGGTTGAACTAGGAACTAAACCTTCTATTTAAGGGGTAAAATAAAACATTTCAGTGCTTTACTAGAAAGACTCACCCTGACTCTGCTACACTTTGCTGTAAGGGAAAGGTTATTTTGCTTTTTATTTGTTGTATTTTGTATTACTGTATTGCCTTTTTCTATTTTGAATACTGTGATTTGTTTTCTTTACCTTGTATTTTACTTGTATTCTGCTTTTAACTGCATATTAAAAATTGAAAAGAGCAGCTCTGTCTCTTGTGAGTCACGCAGAAATCAGAACAGATCAATTAAGAACTCACACATAAGATATAACAGGTCAGTTAAGGTTAATCATCTGTGAACTGAGGGGGTGGAGCTAGGAACTAAACCTTCTATTTAAGGGGTAAAATAAAACATTTCAGAGCTTTACTAGAAAGGCTCACCCAGACTCTGCTACACTTTGCTGTGAGGGAAAGGTTAGTTTGCTTTTTATTTGTTGTATTTTGTATTACTTTATTGCCTTTTTCTATTTTAAATACTGTGATTTGTTTTCTTTACCTTGTGGTTTACTTGTATTCTGCTTTTAACTGCATATTAAAACTTGAAAAGAGAGCACAGCTCTGTCTCTTGTGAGTCAGGCAGAAGTTTTTCCCCCACCCTTCCACCCAGTTACTGTTGTGTTCTTAAACACCACTGTCTTTCTAGTTGCCTGCCCCTTATGTTAATTTGACCATATAATTAATTTCCTCTCTGCTTTTACTGGCTTGTGTGAGTAAGCACAAAATTATCATTTTGTGAAATCACTCCCCTTCAACTATTTAAATTTATTGGCCATACTACTGTATTCCATAGTATCAGAATACAAACGTGACCACCCCCTTTCAATCTATCTTGCTGTTTTAAAAATACTGAATTAAATGTATGTGTTTCAACAGAAGATACTGGAAGAGTAGAGGTTGATCACAATCCAGCTGCAGCAAACTTTGAAAAATATCTGAAATTAAATTAGGCCATAAAGATGTTATCTCACATTTTTGAATGAAGCCAAAGATGCAATGTCTGTAAGAAGCCAGCTTAGTAGCTCTGTAGAAGGAATAGAAACTTAACTTTTTAGACAGGTAAAATTTAAGTTACCTACTTTCACATCTAACTCCTCTAGTGCACACTGCAGTGTTTAGGATAAACCATTTTTTTTTCATCTTACCTTTAAGCATCCTTGTGACTAGCACTTGCTCTAAAACCTGCTGGAAAGCAATAGGAAGCCTTAAACTGATACAAGCACTCAACTCTCCTTGTTAATAAGGATAAATTAATTGTAGGCACTAAACAACCTATAATTGCAAAGTACCTTGCTAAGGTAAGGGAAAACAGCTCTTGTACTTTACAAAAAAAAGTAAAGTCAGCTTCCAGTGCTTTCTCCTGTCCACCTGGTGAATCTGGGCATACTGGGGCAATGCAGCAATTGCCTCATGTACACAGACAACCCTTTCCTCCTACCAACCAATACTACAACCTGCAAGAAATGCACTTACATAGCCAAACTGGAAGCAAAGCTCTCTCCACCCAAGATTGTGCTAGACAGTCAAGAGGAAAAGGTTAACACCCACACTACACCTCAAGCAACACATAGCCCTTCTACCAAACACCACCGACACCCTCACATAGCAACACTAAACCCTCATATGTGGAGACCCTTAACAGTAACCTGCCCAAGCAACAAGGACCTCTGAAGCTAAAATGCAAACAAACACCAATCACAACCAAAGTGTCACATAGCTCACAACACCAGTGTACCACCCAATAATAACCCCCTAAGGCAAGACAACGTACCCAACACTTTAGTCATAGGTGACTCTATAGTCAGGCATACTGATGTCCTACTCACCAGGCTGAACAAGGAGAAAATTACAGCCAGCCAGTCAGGTGCCAGGATCCACAACATAATGCATGCACTCAAGTCACTCCACAGCAAGTACAGATAGGACTCTGTCATTGTCCATCTTGGAATGAATGACTTGAGATGTACCTCCCTGGATTACATGAAAAGAGACATGGAAGAGCTGTCGGATCATGTGGCCCGGGCAGGTATAACTCTAGCCTTGAGTATCATCCTGCCTTTGTCCAGAATTATACCACAGTATAAGGACAAAATGATTGACTTCAACAATTGGCTAAGCTTCTGGTGTCATTCAAAGGAGATCCAGTATCTATCTGCCTGGGAAGACATGATCGACAGACTACGATGCTTTGCCAGAGATGGTCTGCACCTGTCACCCCCTGGGATTCAGGTTACTGGCTAAGCCTCTTGCCATCCCTATAGTGCCTTTTTCAGGCAAAGTTCAAAGGACAAAACCACTACCGTAACAGGTACAAGCATGCAAATTCTGA
Organism: Protopterus annectens; assembly: GCF_019279795.1. Classification (NCBI taxonomy): domain Eukaryota; kingdom Metazoa; phylum Chordata; order Ceratodontiformes; family Protopteridae; genus Protopterus; species Protopterus annectens. Next base: position 783,179,981 of record NC_056750.1, on the reverse strand, counting down.
AGGCAATGCTACTGAATGCTAGAAGTCTAGGCCTCAAAATGCACTCTCTCTAGGCACTCCTAAAAATGGAGAACATGGATATCTGTGCAGTAACTGAGACCTGGTTCAAGGCTCCAAAGAGCACCCCTGCAATACCAGGCTACAACTCTTACCACACTTTTCATCCACCAAACCAGGACTGAAACACTAAAGGCGGAGGATTGTCCATATTCACCAAGGATATTCACACCACCAGGCTAGTTGCCAAACACAATGCATCTAAAATTCTCCAGGTGCAACTAACAATAGGTAAGACTGCAATCCAAATTGTAGCTTGCTACGGATTCTTCACCATGCCCCAAGATTCTCACTACACCTTTTTAAACATACTGGAAAATATTAAGATACAACCAAACACCCTAATACTGGGTGATTTCAACTACCCTGCCATTAACTGGGAAAACTACTTGTGTACCAATACCTTTGCCCAACGGTTCTTGGAATTCATAAATTCCAATCCCCTGGATCAACTAATCCATAGTCCCACCAGGGGCTCCAACATCCTAGACCCAGTCATTACCAACATGGGAAATTGATGCTCCATACCTATGGTCACCCCCTTGTTGGTCAGGCCTGACCATAAGCTAATCACCCTTGACATCCACATCCCTCCCCCACCCCCCAGTAAGGAAACCTCCGTAAAAACTTCTCCAAAGCCAACTTCATGCTACTCAAGTCAGAAGTGACAAACCTCATGACACCCATGCAGATGGGAAGTGAAAGTTCGACTGCTGAGCCCTACACTAAGTCACTGTATGAGCACATCCACTCGTGCATGAATTGTGCCATCCCAAACAGAACCAAGATGCTCTCCTGCAAACAAAGGAAGCCAATCTGGTGGTCCCCTGCCAGAAACAAACTTTACAACAAAATGAAGAAACTGTTGCAGAAAAGAGGAAAATACCAATGCAAAAAACTCACTTACCAGCTTCAGTAAGAAGCTGAGATCCCTCATAAAACCCTCCAAAGCTAGTTACGAAAATAAAATTGCCAAAGATTCCAAAGACAACTACAAGGCATTCTATAGCTATGTCAAGAATCTAAATGGCAATGCTCAGATCTGCTCTGAGTTACAACAGAATGGCATTAAATATACTGATCCCAAGGATATTTCCAATATCCTGGCAGATCGATTCAGTGGCAACTTCAACCCCCCCTCTCACCCCCTAAAGGGCCCATCTCATTACCAAAAGAGTGCCACATTCAGGTAATAATGGCCACACATAAAATAAAAACACTCTCCAAAATTAAGAATACAGCATCCATGGGAATCAGATGACATACCTGGTTGTGTAATACATGAACTACAAAATGAACTGGCATCTCACCTTATGTTTAATCATAGCCTCACCTCAGGCTTTATGCCTACTGAGTGGCACACAGCTACAGTTATCCCACTCCACAAGGGGGGATCCACCTTGGATCCTGGGAACTACTGCCCCATCAGTCTGATGAGCCTGATCTGCAAGGCCATGGAATGTATTATCATGGAACTTATAAACAAAGACATTGGCAAGCTTCAAACACTAGACCCCACCCAGTTTGGGTTCGTGAAGGGATGATCTTGTCTCCTGAACCTGATTGACTTCTTTGAATCAGTCTCCAGAGCTGTGGACGAGGGTAAGGCAGTCCACACAGCCTATCTGGACCTCGCCAAGGCCTTCAACACCATCTCCCACTCTGGAATCATAGATAAACTTACTAAGCTGGGCATTAATCCCTACATCACTTGATAGGTTGCCAGCTGGCTTACTGACAGAACCCACACTGTAAAAGTAGCCAACTCCAAATCCAGCTCCAGACAAGTGACAAGTGGAGTACCTCATGGTTCAGGCCTGGGACTGCTTTTGTTTGGCATCTACTTCTCTGAAGTACAGACCAACACTAAAGGATTCTGGCTAACAAAGTTTGCAGATGACTGCAAACTGGGAGCCATTATTGAATCCCCAAATGATGTGGATATTCTACAAAAGAGCCTTACAGAAACAGATGCTTGGTGCAAAAGCCTTGGCCTCAAGCTCAATGTCAAGAAATGTATAGTTATCCCCTTTGGGAAGAAACATGTACCTGTGAATTACCACATAGGTGGCAATACACCGAACACCAAAAGTGTGATAAGAGACTTAGGGACACAGGTGAACAGTGGTCTCACCTTCGATAACCACATCGCCACAACAGTCAGGAAATCCTTAAATGTGGCTCACTTCATCATTAAGGGCTTTTCTTCCAGAAAAAAGGAGGTCATTGTCCCACTGTACTCATCCCTCATTAGACCCATTATAGAATACAATGCCCCATTTGGTATGTACCTCTCAAGACATCTTGAACAACTGGAAAGGATGCAGAAATACCTCACTAAAAGAATCACAGGCTTAAAGCAGATGCCCTATGCTGACCAACTAAAAAAACTCCAGCTATACTCTCTCACATATCGTCTACTCTGAGGTGATCTCTGCTTAACATACAAGGCCATGTCAAACCCAGAGCTGTTGGACATGCTACACTTAAAGAAATCCCAATCCCTCAGAGACACACGCTTCAGGGATCTAAACCATGTCATCACAATGAACAAAACATGCTGGAGGGATATATTCCTGACCCAGAGACTCCCCAGACTCTGGAATATACTGCCCATACGTGTCAAGCAGAGTGCCTCTTTGGCCCTCTACAAAAGGAACCTTGACGATTTGATGGGAGATAGGAAATTCACCCCGGGGATCATGTCAGTCACCCTGCTAGACAGGGGTCCAGGGAAGTAAATATTGTGGGAAGAAATAGCCAGGGAATTGTTATGGCTAGGCTTGTATAGGCCCTAGGGCCGATAGCCTAAAACCAACCTATGAACCTAAATGGATACACTCAGTATTTTCAGATGCAGACCTCTCTGCATCAAGCACAATTTCCCTTAAGAGCACCCAGGGAATACACTCAGCTCAGAGTTTGGGTTTCTCTTTGTCTTTCCCCATGTCCCCACTAAGGCTTCCCCACTGGCACAGCTTTAGAGTTAAGTCCTTAGCCAAGTGATTAGGCCATGTCCTCCATTATTCTCTCTGTGAAACCAGTGCTTTGTGTCCCTGCCCAAGTACCTGACACACACACTGTTTGAGATTTAATTTTTACACACATAAACACACATACACACACACACACACACACACACACACACACACACACACACACACACACACACACACACCTTGGAAACGCTGGCACAGATTACCCACTCTACCAACTTTGCCCAGACTATAATATAACACTAGTCAGTTACTATAAGTCTCTTAAAATGTAGACAATTATACTGAGTGAAATTAATATTAATACAAATGGTAGTTTGATTAGCAGCAAGACTTTCAGGAGTGACCAGAGTTATCACCAAATAAATATATGCAAATATTCTCAAAACTTAAATATTTTTCTAAAAGGACCAGACACAATGAAAAGTTTAAATATATTTAGTAATAAATAATAAAAGAACATGAAAATGCTAAATATCTATTTACAGTAAACACCAGAATTTCAGTCATAGGAAATATTAAAAATAACACTGATGGGAAGTGTCACACTGTTATAGAAAAACAGTATTAAGTTAATCTCGCTATCTATTCCTGATTGACTAGAAGAATTACTGTTCCTACTTATTGAATAGAGCAAGACAAGATAATGTGGGTAAGTGGTCCTTGAGGTTAGATTCAAGACAGAATACAGAATGCTGAGAGCAATCTCCTACTAATATCTAAATATTATTTCTGGCTTACAGAATGACATCACACACACATCATCTGACTCTGTTTCCCATGCTATCACCAACACTAGAAACTGCCAGGATTTTAGCACCTACCTGTCAGTAATACACACACAAGAGCATTGCTCATATCTGCTGCTGCTCCTGGAACTCATAAAACCATTTATCACTTCTATTCCTTCTACAGAGCTACTAAGCTGGCTTCTTACAGACATTGCATCTTTGGCTTCATTCAAAAATGTGAGATAACATCTTTATGGCCTAATTTAATTTCAGATATTTTTCAAAGTTTGCTGCAGCTGGATTGTGATTAACCTCTACTCTTCCAGTATCTTCTGTTGAAACACATACATTTAATTCAGTTACAATAATGCATGTACATTTCTTTGCTTTCCAGCCAGACACACTGTTACATGTTTTAACACAAGCAGCTTTACAAATACAGTTTTTAGCATGAGCATCTGTACAAATCAGTCTGATATACGAATGACATATAATTCTTTACAAAATTCCAGCTAGCTGTGCTGGCATATGTTACACATCCACTGCCCCACTTCTCCTGGCAATGCTGGCAGTACCTCCTATCATCACAACATATACATAAACGCACACCCACATGTGTACACATGCACACACACACACACACACACACACACACACACACACACACACACACACACACACACACACACACACACACACATGCTGAGGCACAGTTAGACTAGTGCACATATAGACTGAAACACACAGGAGCACAAACTGCCCATCAGTCAGACACATTTTTGACTGTGCACACCTCAGATGACCCGTAATAAAATAAATAAAAAAAGACATATACACAGTGCAACATATTACAATTGCACTCCAACCTCTCAAATGTCCCTGATTTTACAGAATGCCTTGCTTTGCCTCATATTTTTGTGCTGTCCCTCAAAAATTCTTGACTTTCTGTTATATCACTGAGGGTTCTTGCCAGTCAAAATAAAACAATCCAGTTTTATACTTCTTATTGTTCAGAAAAAAACATGTTGATGGAAAAAAAACCCTGCTCTATTAACTTTTTAAATGTATTAGGGTTATATTTAAAAACTGACTTTGATTTTGAGTCTTTGCCCTCCATTAATTTTGGCTTTGCTTTGTATTTGGATATTTGATCAAATAAGTTGAGAGGTGTGCACACTGCTGTATCTCTTTCCCTCTCTCACACTCACTTTTTCTGTCTTATATGTAGTTCGCACACACAGACACACACATAATTATATTACTATGCCTTTATTTATTTTTCCCCACACCAACTAAACAAAGCTTTTGAAGCTGCAGTTGGTGAAAGGAAAGTAAAATGACAAGTCGTTGTAACTGCTGCTGCAGTTATTTTTGTTACTTAATTTGCATATTTATTTTTACTTTTCATTTTCATATTTGTTTCTTTTATTTCATGTTTTCTAAACTTCTGTAGTTAGGGGGTTTAGCTAAGATGGTGGACATTTGCTTTTATTTCAGTCGATGCTTCATGGAGGCTAAATATGCTGCCATGAAGCAGCAGATTTGTTTTTTTTTTTATGCAGGCTTTACCTGTACATGAGCATTCCTTCTCTAATAGAGTATTGTTTAAAGTTTAACTCATACTTCATCTTCAAACACCATCTGTTTCTCTATAAACCTACAACCATCTCTAAACCTATTCTCACTCATCTCTCTGTTTTTAATTGTACATATTGTATACTCTATTATAATAATGCCTTATGTTCATATTTGATTTTTTTCATGGATTCATAAGAGATTACTAGGCTAACAGCTTAAGAGCCCTTACAATTCTAGCCAATATAACCTAATTTTACCCCATATAGCATTGAGTATCTTACGGATTGCCCTTGTCTGTAAGGGAAATGGTCACTACTATAAGTGTGAATTTGCAATTCCCCATCCATTAATCCAAACTGCATTTGAAGAGGGCCAGGGAAGGGCTGTGCTTAGTATGAATAGGAAGCCTGTTCCAAAGAAGGGGGCAATCTCTGAGACATATATCTATTGTTCCAGCAAGTTTTGTTTGAGTTGCTGACTAAGTTTAGATCCTCAGATCGGGTGACCATCATGCAGTTTGACTTGTGAATGTTTAGCAGCTCTATCAGGGCTGGATTTGTGAGTGTCTTGCAGGTCAGGCAAAGATCACTCCTTAATAGTCAGTAGGAGACAGAGTGAAGGGATAAGTCTTTTAGCCAGTCTGAATAGGACATGTTGCTTACACCCTGCATTTTCTTTATAAGGAACCTCTGAGGTCACTCCATTTGCTGTAAGTGCCTAGTAAAGTACATGCCAAAATGGTGCCTTGTACTCGATTATTGGTCTAATGAAGGGTTAGTACAGTGGGACTATAATTTCAATGTTTTAGTAATCATTATTAGGGGCTCCTGTTGTAATATCAACATTTCTAAAATCAAATGCACATAATTGCACCACAGCATATCAAAGCCATAAAATATTGACAGTTAGATATTATCAACACCTTAACACATTATCCATAAAAAATAATAGCAGCTATGCTCACCTCATAGTGTTTGCTGAAGACAGATAGTGCTGCTTGGTATACACAGCAGAAGTGTTGCTCTAAGGAGAGCACAATGCTGCTGTCTGCATAAGTCTTACATCTTTAAATCCCAATTGGAATTGTGCTTATGAATGTGCAGACTATAGCAACATCCAACCCACACAAGGATATACCTGGACATATTGGTACAACCTACAGGACTGCAGTGTATATATATATATATATATATATATATATATATATATATATATATATCTATATATGAATCCCTATCACTTTATTGAAGTTCCAAAACTCCGAAGACCATATGGCTGAGACAATATATGTCCGAAGTTTCTTTGAAACAATAAGAAAACACAAAAAAAATAAAATAAGACAACTTACCTTTAAGTTTTTTCAGGGGGGTGCAAGTCCCCCTGCACATATGGTCTCTGCCATATGGTCTTCAGAGTTTTGGAACTTTGATAAAGTGATAGGGATCCATATAAACTGTATATATATATATATATATATATATATATATATATATATATATATATATATATAGATCCCTATCACATGGTCGACAGGCCATATGATCGACTTTCATTTGGTCGACAGTTCATTTGGTCGACAAGCAGTTTTATGTGGGGGGCTTTGCCCCACCCCTAACTATATATATCAACTCCAGGGTGCACAACACTGGGAGGGGCAAATCTGCCTGTCGGCCAAATGAATTGTCGACAAATGAAATCGATCAAATATAATATATATATATATATATATATATATATATATATGCACACACACACACACACACACACACACACACACACACACACACATATATATATATATATATATATATATATACATATATATCTATATTTATATATTTATAATTTATATATATATATATATATATATATATATATATATATATATATATACATACACACACACACACACACACACACACACACACACATATATATATATATATATATATATATATATATATATATATGTATATACACACACACACACACACACACACACACACACACACACACACACACACACACACACACACACACACACACACACACACGTATGAAAAAAAGTGTTGGTCAAAAAACTTATTGGCCCTATAAGTTTAAGTTGCAAAAGAAATCCAGGGGTAGAGCTGTTAGATGGAAAGGAATAGATTAAAAGTAATTGTCATGACCATCCTCTGATCCTGATGAAGCTGAGAAATACATTGCTTGTGTGAGTCTTAGGCAGAGAGAGGTGTTGCCATGGGACAGTCCGTGCCTTGTAGTGGACAACATAATGTGATCCACTTCAGGTAAAGCAGCAGTATCACTCCCGTCATGGAAAAGTATGCTGCAAACTGTGAATAGGGTGGTGAAAAGGGTATTTGCTTCAGAGAATCCTGAGGACATCACCCTTTCCATGTTTAAAACTTGTCCATTTAAACTTAAAGTAGGATATTTCATGCAAATACAGGCAACTGATATTTTATGTGATGTGATGGTTATTATCTTTTCACTGCAGAGTTTAATAGATCTTAGTGCTGCAACAAAGAGGATGATGGATTAGACATTTCTTACCAAAGGGCATCCCTGCAGGCAACTTTATATTACACATAGACTCCTGACATATGTAGGATTTACAAAAAAAAATATACCACTAATCTTTTGCCTGATGTCTAAAATTCCTTCCCTGCGTATAATGTGATGTGCAGTGTTTGTATGAACTTCTGTCCATGCAGAACTTGACAGGTGCAGTCAAGTATATTATTTGTGATTTTGAAATTCTGTTATTCATCGCATCCAGTGACATAATAATCCCAGGAGCTGTTAGCAAAGGATGCTTGTTTTCCTTCAGGTAAAATATACGGGACAAAGTACAGCACCTGGGACTCTCATCATTCTAAGGCAATATTATAAAGTTTTAGATCCAGATAAAAAAAATAAGCTCATTTCTGCCTGAATGTGATGTCTCGAAGGCATTTAATGTGCTGAATTTCTGGATGAAGGTGCTGAACTGCTGAAATCCCTTTTTCATTGGTAGGTGTGAGGAAAACGTTGCAAAGTGTCTACTCGATCTCCAGATCAGCCACGCTTCTCTGCTCTATTCCATGCATCATTTTGGAATATCAGTGTTCTGAATCACTTACCTCTGCCTATAACACAAAACACAGTGGCAGCATGGCAGAGCAGATTGCATTGTCTGTTCAGGCGAAGATCTTCTAATCCAACAGCCCTTATTACAACTGTTGTTAGAAAATAAACTAGGTTGGATGAGATGCATTTCCAAATGACTAGTGACATAAAACCTTTATCTAGCAGGAGGAGAATATTAAAATTTTCAGTCTAGTATGTGCATATTCTAGACAAAAATGACTCGTATACTATGCAAAGCTGCCGCAAAACGGTTGCCATATGTTTAAAGCTGTAACTTGCACATTCCGCATCCTACTTCCCACACAATTTCCTATTTAATAAACATTCTGGTTTTTCACTTATAGGACTGGATTTTCCACTGCAGTATGCACATTCCCATTTTATTTCATTTCTCCATGGCGTTCAATGTTATGACAAGAGACCGATGTTTAATTTTATTTGTTGGACTTACATTTTGTGTGTTTACTGCATAGATGATTTTCTGTAATGCTGTTCTGCACCTCATTGTGATGTGAGATATTTGAACTGTTCACACAGCACATTAAAAGTTTGCAGTATGCACATGGGATGCATGGTGTGGTGTGAATGGCTGTTAGTGTTTTGGATTCAATGTTTTTGGATATGATATTATGTGATTGCTTGGTTGTCTCCTGCAGTTATTTACATCTCAATGTATTGTGGTCTGCAGTATGTCACATTTGATACTACAGAAGAAACCCCATTATTAGCATATCTGCTTTAACCTTTGTAATTATTGTGCTACAGTTATTTTAATCTTACCTTTGAAACAATGTTTTTAACTTTGTTACTCAGCTTACTTTGTTCATTTTTTCTTTATTTTTGTTTGCTATGTTGGAGTGTATGCTAATATCCCAAGGTCAAATATGAAAATGGATCATGTGGATTAGTGCATTATAGCAGTTAAGAAATTACACACACAGATATATATATATATATATATATATATATATATATATATATATATATATATATATATGTATATGTATATATGTATATATATATATATATATATATATATATATATATATATATATATATATATATATATATATGTATGTATGTATATGTATGTATATATATATATATATATATATATTTATATATATATATATATATATATATATATATATATATATATATATATATGTATATGTATATATATATATATATATATATATATGTATGTATATATATATATATATATATATATATATATATATATATATATGTATATATACGATCCCTTAAAAAGTCATCTTACCAGAACGTCTACATTCACAACAGCAAGACCACAACATTTAAACTTCAGAAAGCCGAACTCCCAGAATGTTGCAAGTTAACTCTGTGAAACTAAACACTGGGCCACCATGGCGACTTTTTCCCTGTTCTCCACTGTAGTACAATCTTAGAGTTGGTATGTTTAGTTAGCAGGGGTGTGGGGGGATCGAAGCCCCCCATATTGGTGGGTTTCAGTTGATTCCATTCGTATTTAAGTCTTTGGTGGTCCAGTGGCTAGTCTCCTGGAGTTAACTTGCGATCCACATAATCCATTTTCATACTTGTGTGAGAAGTAGGAAACCACCGTAAAAATTTCTCTAAAGCCAACTTGACGCTTCTTAAGACAGAAGTGGCAAACTTCACGACACCCATGCAGATGGACAGTAGAGGTATGACTGCTGAACACTACACAAATGCACTTTATAAGCACTTACATGAGTGCATGGATCGTGCTATCCCTAACAGAACGAAGATGCTATCCTCAAAAAAAAGGAAGCCAGTCTGGTGGTCCCCTGCCATAAACAAACTCTACAACAGAAGAAAGAAACTGTTGCAAAAAAAAGAGTAAAATCCCATGAATGGAGGAACTCCCTGGTCAGCCTCAGTAAGAAGCTGAGATCCCTCATAAAATCCTCCAAAGCTAGTTATGAAAACAAAATCACCACTGATTCTAAAGACAGCCACAAAGCATTCTATAGCTATGTCAAGAATCTCAATGGCAACACACAGTTCTGCTCTGAGTTACAGCACAATGGTACTAAATATACAGAACCAACTGATATTGCCAACATCCTGGCAGATAGGTTCGGACCGGAAGAATGCAAAGTTCCTGTAATCATGGCTGCACAGGTAAAAACCACACTCTCCAAAGCCAAGAACACAGCATCCATGGGGCCTGACAACATCCCAGGCTGCGTTCTACATGAACTACAGAATGAACTGGCACCCCACCTAAGCACCATGTTCAACCATAGCCTCACCTCAGGCTTTGTGCCCACTGAATGGCGCACAGTGACGGTTATCCCAGTCCACAAAGGGGGAGCCACTACAGACCCCGGGAACTACCGCCCCATTAGCCTAACGAGCCTCGTCTGCAAAGCCATGGAAAGTATCATCATGGAACTTATAAACAAAGACATTGGTAATCTCCAAACTCTGGACCCCACCCAGTTCGAGTTTGTAAATAGCAGATCATGTCTTCTAAACCTGATTGACTTTTTTGAAGCAGTCACCAAAGCCGTAGACGAGGGGAAGGTGGTTCACACAGCCAATCTAGATCTCGCCAAGGGTTTTGACACCATCCCCTACTCTGGAATTATAGATAAACTCACTAAACTAGGTATAAATCCCTATGTCACAAGATGGGTTGCCAACTGGCCCACTGACAGAACCCATACTGTGAAAGTAGCAGACTCCAAATTTGACTTCAGACCAGTGGCAAGTGGAGTACCACATGGATGAGTCCTGGGTCATCTCCTGTTTGGTATCTACTTTTCTGCAGTACAGGCTAACACAGAAGGTCTTTGGGTAACAAAGTTCACAGATGACTGCAAACTAGGAGCCATAATTGAAACTTCTAATGATGCTGACATCCTACAAAAAAAGGGCCTCACTGAGACAAATGCCTGGTGTCAAAGCCATGGCCTCTAGCGCAATGCCAAAAAGTGCATTGTCATCCCCTTTGGTAAAAACTCTGTGCCCATGAGCTACCACATAGGTGGTAGTCTACTTAACACTGAAAGTGTGCTAAGAGACATTGGGACACAGGTGGACAGTAGTCTCTCCTTTGATAATCACATCGCCACAGTAGTCAGGAAATCCTTCTATGTGGCACACCTCATCACAAAAGGTTTCTCATCCAGGAAAAAAGAGGTCATTGTTCCCCTCTACTCATTAGACCCATTAGTACAATGCCCCTTTTGGTATGCACCTCACAAGACATCTACAACAACTGGAAAGGCCGCAGAAATACCTCACAAAGAGGATTACTGCCCTCAAACAGATGCCCTACACAGACCATCTCAAAAACTCCAGCTTTACTCCATCGCATATTGCCTATTCAGAGGCAATCTCTGCCTAACATACAAAGCTATGTCAAACCCAGAGCTGTTGGACATGCTCGAGAAATCCCAACCCCTTCGAGCTACATGCTCTAGGGACCTAAATCTTGTCACCACAATAAACAGAACATGCTGAAGGGAAAGATTCCTGTCCCAGAGACTTCCCATACTCTGGAACAAACTACCTATCTACATCAAACAAAGCTCCTCATAAGCACTCTTCAATAAAATATTGATGATTGGATGGGAAATAGGAAATTCACCCTGGGGAGCACCTCTGTGGCTCTGCTTGACAGGGGCACAGGAAAATAATTTTCTTGGGTGGCAAAAGCCAGGGTATCTTTTTGGCTAGGCTTATATAGGCCCTAGGGCCGATAGCCCAGTACCTACCTATGAACCTATGTTCTGGGAGTTTGGCTTTCTGAAGTTTCAACGTTGTGGTCTTTGTGTTGTGAATATCGATGTTCTGGTAAGTCGACATTTTCAAGTATATATATATATATATATATATATTAGCACACTTTCAGCTTGTACCAACTCAGCACAGATCCTCGTGGTGGCCTGCAGAGTGATCCAAGCAGCAGAGAGCTAAAAGAGTGACTTTCTACCAGATATAAGTATTTTTGTGGCTTTCCCACTGTTATTAAGCTAGCGACTGCATTTCGCCTGTTTTACTGCTACTTTAAGTGATTTCTGCATTTTACACTGTTTATTGCACTTTAAGTTACTAATTGTTGCAAATTGTTTCTGTAGGCTACACACTAAAGTGCGCTAGCCGATTTACAGCATTTATAGCATTTACTGTCTGTTTTTCCTTGTCTCTGTAATAAAACAAAAATCTCTTGTTTTCCGCCTTACTGAACTAGAGTAGTCCAGTTTCAGAGTTGCTGATCCCTGGGCTTTGTTTTTAGTTCCTGTTACTGATCCATTGCCTTATTAGGGAGGAGGGAAGTTTCTTTGCTTACCAGTGGGAGTGGGAAGCACTGAGCTGCCTTTCTGTCCGATTTGGTGAAGTTTCATCCGAAACTAGTAGTCCATCGGTCGTTTTGGGCCAATTCTAGCTCCTTTCAGCCCCTGCTATAAAACACGCTAAACAGCGTTTTTCCAGCTTGTACCAACTCAGCACAGATCCTCGTGGTGGCCTGCAGAGTGATCCAAGCAGCAGAGAGCTAAAGAGTGACTTTCTACCAGATATAAGTATTTTTGTGGCTTTCCCACTGTTATTAAGCTAGCGACTGCATTTTAGCCTGTTTTACTGCTACTTTAAGTGATTTCTGCATTTTACACTTTTTATTGCACTTTAAGTTACTAATTGTTGCAAATTGTTTCTGTAGGCTACACACTAAAGTCGCTAGCCGATTTACAGCATTTATAGCATTTACTGTCTGTTTTTTCCTTGTCTCTGTAATAAAACAAAAAATCTCTTGTTTTCCGCCTCACTGAACTAGAGTAGTCCAGTTCCAGAGTTGCTGATCCCTGGGCTTTGTTTTTAGTTCCTGTTACTGATCCATTGCCTTATTAGGGAGGAGGAAGTTTCTTTGCTTACCAGTGGGAGTGGGAAGCACTGAGCAGCCTTTCTGTCCGATTTGGTGAAGTTTCAGCCAGAAACTAGTAGTCCATTGGTCGTTTTGGGCCAATTCCTAGCTCCTTTCAGCCCCCTGCTATAAAACATGCTAAACACGCGTTTTCCAGCTTGTACCAACTCAGCACAGATCCTCGTGGTGGCCTGCAGAGTGATCCAAGCAGCAGAGAGCTAAAAGAGTGACTTTCTACCAGATATAAGTATTTTTTGTGGCTTTCCCACTGTTATTTAAGCTAGCGACTGCATTTCGCCTGTTTTACTGCTACTTTAAGTGATTTCTGCATTTTACACTGTTTATTGCACTTTAAGTTACTAATTGTTGCAAATTGTTTCTGTAGGCTACACACTCAATTGCGCTAGCCGATTTACAGCATTTATAGCATTTACTGTCTGTTTTTTTCCTTGTCTCTGTAATAAAACAAAAAAAAATCTCTTGTTTTCCTGCCTTACTGAACTAGAGTAGTCCAGTTTCAGAGTTGCTGATCCCTGGGCTTTGTTTTTAGTTCCTGTTACTGATTCATTGCCTTATTAGGGAGGAGGGAAGTTTCTTTGCTTACCAGTGGGAGTGGGAAGCACTGAGCAGCCTTTCTGTCCGATTTGGTGAAGTTTCAGCCAGAAACTAGTAGTCCATTGGTTGTTTTGGGCCAATTCTAACTCCTTTCAGCCCCTGCTATAAAACACGCTAAACAGCGTTTTCCAGCTTGTACCAACTCAGCACAGATCCTCGTGGTGGCCTGCAGAGTGATCCAAGCAGCAGAGAGCTAAAAGAGTGACTTTCTACCAGATATAAGTATTTTCTGTGGCTTTCCCACTGTTATTTAAGCTAGCAACTGCATTTCGCCTGTTTTATTGCTACTTTAAGTGATTTCTGCATTTTACACTGTTTATTGCACTTTAAGTTACTAATTGTTGCAAATTGTTTCTGTAGGCTACACACTAAAGTGCGCTAGCCGATTTACAGCAATTACTGTCTGTTTTTTTCCTTGTCTCTGTAATAAAACAAAAAAAATCTCTTGTTTTCCTGCCTTACTGAACTAGAGTAGTCCAGTTTCAGAGTTGCTGATCCCTGGGCTTTGTTTTAGTTCCTGTTACTGATCCATTGCCTTATTAGGAAGGAGGGAAGTTTCTTTGCTTACCAGTGGGAGTGGGAAGCACTGGCTGCCTTTTTGTCTGATTTGGTGAAGTTTCAGCCAGAAACTAGTAGTCCATTGGTCATTTTGGGCCAATTCCTAGCTCCCTTCAGCCCCTGCTATAAAACACGCTAAGCGTAAAGCTGATTTAAGCAGAGTTACCACTGTTGCACACAAGAGCAGCGGTTAAACAAGGTTAAACTATTTGGGCCATCTAAATTCCACTCTTCCAATTTTCCCTTAAAACTACCTTCCTCGAGCTGTACTGCTGATCTAACCAGCATATCCTATAACTGAAAAGTTCATCTCTACTTGATTCCCAAGTAGACTATTCTCTATCTGTAAAGCCTAGCACTTACTCCTACAGTACTTGCACCTTGATAAAGCACTCTTATTATAGATAGTACCCCACCAGCCTAAAACCCACTTCCCCGGAGTCCTTTGAAAGTCTCTTTATCTACTACTTCTAGTATGTCGAGGGATCAGTTGCTAGTGTCCTCTCCAGCTCAACTGGTGAACCTGGGAATATTGAGGCAATGTTACAACTGCCTCATGTACACAGACAATCCTCTCCTTCTCCCACAAAACACAAATACATGCGAGAGATGCAACTATCGGCCAAACTGGAGGCTGAGCTCTCTCAACATAGGACTGGCAAGACCAGACAGGAGGAGAAGGTAACCACACACAATACATACCCAGTCACACATGGTACCATCACAACTTCAAATCATACACATACTCACACAAAGACATACTCGGAGGCTCTGATCAAAAATTTACCAAAACAGCAGAGGCCACCAAAGCAGACACCCAAACAACTACCACCTCACGACCCAACACATGCAACACATAGACCACACAGTCAGAGTGTCAAACAGTCACAGCCCTTAAGGCCAAACAAAATGCCAGACACACTTGTCATTGGTGATTCCATAGTCAGACACACTGGCGTCCGCTCACCAGACTGAGTAAAGAGAAGGTCACAGTAAGCTGCCTGTCAGGCTAGAATCCGCCACATAGCGCAAGCACTCAGGTCTCTCAACAGCAGGTACAAGTGCGACTCAGTCATTGTCCACGCTGGTGTCAGCGACCTGAGGCGTACCTCCTTGGACTACATGAAAAGGGACATCGAGGAGCTCTCTGATTATGTAGCCCAGGCAGGTATGACCCTGACCTTGAGCAGTATCCTACCTTCACCTAGAATGATGCCACAATACAGTGATAAGATGATCAGCTTTAATAATTGGCTTAAATTCTGGTGTCATTCAAAGGGGATCAATGTCTGTCTGCCTGGGATGACATGCTGGACAAGCCACGCTGCCAAGGGGCGGCTTGCACCTGTCACCCTGGGCTTCGGATATTGGCAAAGGCTCTTGCCACCCCCATAGTGCCTTTTTAGGCAAGGCTCAAATTCTAAACCTACCACCCTAGAACACCAAAAAGGAAAAAACTAAGGGTAATGCTGCTCAATGCCAGAAGTCTCAATCTCAAGATGCCACTCGAGGCCCTTCTCAATATGGAGAACATCGATGTCTGTGCTGTGACAGAAACCTGGTTCAAGGCTCCTGAGAGCACCCCAGCACTAACAGGTTTCACCTCATATCATGCGTTCCGGCCCCAAAATCCGGACAACACCAAGAAAGGAGGGGTGTCCATATTCATAAAGGACACCCACACCTCAAGGTTGGTGGCAGCGCATGATGCATCGGAGACCATCCAGGTGCAATTAACCATAGGCAAGACTGCTCTGCAATTTGTAGCATGTTACAGGCCACCCTCTCAAACTCAGGAACCTCACATGGCCTTCCTGAAAACATTGGAGGGATAAATGTATCTCCAAACACCATCATACTAGGTGACTTTAACTACCCTAATATAGACTGGGAACACTACTCAAGCCCGAACACTCTAACCCAAAGATTCCTGGAGTTCATAAACTCAAATGCCATGGAACAACTAGTCACCATCCCACAAGAGGAGAAAACATACTTGATCTCATCATCACGAACATGGGATCAAAATGTTCAACACCGAAGTATACCCCTCACTGGTGAGATCAGATCATAAACTAATCTCGCTGGAGGTCCTCATCCCGCCCCACCTGAAACAAAAAGACCACAGTGAAAAACTTCTCAAAAGCCGATTTCACACTTCTAAAACTAGTGTGGTCTCCTTTAAGGCCCCTGAGCCAGTGGTAAACATTACTCAAACCGCTGAATCACTTACAAATGCCTTCTACCAGCACCTACAGGACTGCATGGATCAGGCAATCCCAAACAAAACTAAGACTCTCTGTACCAAAGGCAAGCGTCCAGTCTGGTGGACCCCAGCCATAAACAAGCTCTACAACAAAAGGAGGAAGCTACTACAAGATAGAGCAAAATCCTTGAAAGGTAAGACACCTTTGATCATTATAAGTAAAAACTAAGAGCTCTCATAAAATCATCCAAGGCAAATTTTGAGAGAAAAATCGCCAAGGACTCTAAAGAGAATCATAAGGCCTTCTTTAGCTATGTTAGAAACCTAGGAGGAAACTCCCAGATATGCTCAGAATTAGTTCAAAATGATGTGAAAATTACTGAACCTACACACATTGCCAACATACTGGCTGACAGGTTCAGTGCAAACTTCTCCCCTCCCCAAAGGAGAGATATCTATTCCAGAGGATTGTAGCCCCCAAACATCTCCAACGCCCAGGTGAGAACTGCCCTCACTAAGGCAAAAACACAGCATCCATGGGACGGATGGTGTCCCGGCTGTGTGCTTCATGAACTCAATGAGGAATTAAACCCACAGTTAGGACAGCTGTTTAATCTTAGCCTCACCTCAGGATACGTACCCAAGGAGTGGCGCCGGCGACTGTGGTCCCACTTCATAAGGCGGTGCCTCCACAGACCCTGGAAATTACCGCCCCATTAGCTTGACAAGCCTTATCTGCAAAGCCATGGAGAGGATCATAATGGAACTCATAAATAAAGACATAGGGAACTTGCAGACTTTGGATCCAACTCAGTTTGGCTTTGTCAAAGGCAGATCCTGCCTCTTAAACTTGGTTGACTTTTGAGACAGTCACCAAGGCCATTGATGAGGAAAGGCAGTCCATACAGCCTACCTCGACCTGGCAAAGGCCTTGACACAATACCCCACTCAGGTATCATCGAAAAACTCATCAGCTTGAATGTAAACCCATACATCACAAGATGGGTTGCAAACTGGCTAAGTGACAGAACCCACAGGGTCAGAGTTGCTGGAGCCATGTCAGACTCAAAGCCTGTCACAAGTGGTCTCCCACAGGGCTCAGTCCTGGGTCCACTCTTGTTTGGCATCTACTTTTCTGAAGTACAAGCAAACACAGGAGGGTTATGGCTGACAAAGTTTGCAGATGACTGCAAACTAGGCCATAGTCGAAAACACATCTGACACAGATATCCTCCAGAAGGGCCTCACAGAAATGGATAACTGGTGCCAGAGCCATGGCCTGAAGTTAAGCGCCAAAAATGCATAGTCATACCCTTTGGGAAAAACAAGGCTACCTAGCTACCATATAGGTGGCAATCCACTGAGCACAGAAAAAGTCATCAGAGATATGGGGACCCAGGTTGACAGTAGCCTTTAGTTTGACACTCATGTTGCTAAAGTAGTTAGGAAAACCTTCTATATCACCCACCTGATCATGAAGGGATTCACATCTAGATCAAGGGAGGTCATCGTCCCCTGTACTCATCACTCATTAGACCTATGATTGAGTACAATGCCACGTTCGGAATGTATCTGACCAGACACCTGCTGCAGCTTGAAAGGCCCCAAAAGTTCCTCACCAAAAGGATAAAGGGTCTCAAAAATATGTCTTATGCTGCCCGACTGAAAGAACTCCAGCTCTATTCAGTCTCATACCGCTTGCTCAGAGGTGACCTGTGCCTGACATATAAGGCCATGTCAAACCCAGATTTGATGAATATGCTTCACCTCAAAAATCTAGATCCCTCAGAACCACAAGGCGGAGACTTAAACCTTGACACGGTTATAAATAGAGCGTGCTGGAGGGACAGATTCATCACCCAGAGACTCCCTATGCTGTGGAACAAAATCCCGGTACATGTGAGGCAGAGCACCTCTCTGGTCTTGTTCAAGAGGAATCTTGACCAATGGATGGGAGATTGCAGATATACCCCAGGGATTACTTCAGCGTCACTGCTTGACAGAGGCACAGCAAAATGATAGGCATAGTTTTTATTCAAACTAAAGGGGTGGCGAAAGCCACATAACTATGGGCTAGGCTTATAAATGCCCTTGGGCAGATAGCCTAGTATGAACCTATGAACCTATGAACCTAATATCTATATATACACACAAAGATATATATTGCACATATATCTGTATCTGTATATCTATATATATATATATATATATATATATATATATATATGTATGTATGTATATATATATATATATATATATATATATATATGGGTCTACTTTAAAATACCGACATGCCACTTCGCCGACACACAAACCACCGAGACCAGATAACCGACAACACAAAAACCGACAACGCAAAAACCGAACACCATTACACCGACACACGAGCGTAAACAACACATTACACTACATAGCATAGCCACTAGCCCTAACCCAAACCCTAACCCTAAGGTCCGACACTATCACACTCACCCTACCCACACCTAACCCTAACTCACTTAACCCACTAACCCCAAGGTCCGACACTATCGCACACTCACCCTACCTGCCTAACCTAACTCACTTAACCTACCCCTACACCTAAAGACTGTTACTATCGCACTTCACCTACCTGCACCCTAACCCTAACTCACTTAACCCACCCAAAAACATAAAGCCCGTCACAATTGCACACTCACCCCACCGCACCCTAAACCTAACTCACTTAACCCATCCCTAAACTACAGTCCCTCACTATCACACACTTACCTTACCCGAACCCTAACTCCGACACTAACACACACTCACCTTTCCCACACCCTAACCCAAAATCCCACAATATCGCTCACTTACCTGACCGCTCCTAACTCCGTCACTGTCGCACACTTACCAAGTCGTGCTCACACATTACCCTTGTCGGTCTTTCCGCTGTCGGCAAATCACCCTTTCGGTAAACTTACCTGTCGGTCGTTTGGTCTTCGTTTTCCGCGTGTCGGGGAATCGTCGGTTCGGTCAACTAAAGGGGACCCATATATATATATATATATATATATATGTATATGTATAGCAAACAAAAACAACAAGAAGCCAGCTATCATAGGAAAGCACCATAGTAAAAGTTATCCAAGAAATGCAGCAACTAGTGCAACCACCACGGCTATCATAAAATTAAAACTTTAATACAATAAAACATTCATGAAAATTAGTGCTTTCGATTATGCATATGTATCAGATCAAACCTTCCATAAAACAGTTCTCTATCAAAAAACTTCATTAGGAAATCAAAATCACTGCAGCAGTCTACGCTCCTTTGGGGCTGGTTTGAGTGGTAGATTTCTGTTCAGCCCAGGTAGCTTATCAACCTGTAAGTTACCTATCCAATTCATCTCAGCTGTCTCAGTAACATTCATCAAATTTCCGCCCCTTGCATTCTCATTAATGACCTGTAGGGCCAAGATGCAAAAGCTGTGACCATTGTTCTTCAGTATATGTTTCATAAAAGGATTCTTAAAATCATTTAACCTAATGTCACTTATATGTTTTGAAATGCATTCCTTAAACTGGCGATTAGTCTTGCCAACATAAAAGGAACTGCATAAAACACAGCAAGCAGCATAAATAACGTTTCTAGTCCTGCAGTCTGCATAAGATCTTAACTTGTATACTCTGCCATTCACTGGATGTACAAAAGCATCTGAAGTTAAAATGTATTTACAACTGGTGCACATGTGGCAAGAAAAAGTTCCTTTTATTTGGAAATCGGCTTAGATCTAATCAAAGAGCTGTTACATAGAACCTGCTTTAGATTCTTACAAATCCTAAATGAGAAACACGGTGTGTCGCCAACAATTCTTCTAATATTGTCATCACTAGTGAGAATACACCAGTTACGTTTCATGATATTACATATCTCTTGTGCATCAGTAGTATATTCCTATGTGACCGAATATGACGTAAAGTCTCATGCTGCAAAAAGTGTCCACTTGAAATGTACACTGCTCCTCTAGATGTTCTTAGTGATGAAACTTCTTCCGAGAGCCTTTCAACTTCATTACAGTCATGTCCTCATTCAAAAAACATGTTCTTAATTATGGCATCTGCTGCTGTATAATCATTTTCATTGGTGTGCAGCTTTGATGCTCTTAAAAGTTGCCCATTAACTATATTAGAATAAATATGCCATAGGTGCATACTGTTACGTAATAACAGATTGTTTCTCTTGCAGCTCTTATAGTATAAAGAAGTACTGAAGTCATTATTTTGTATAGTTAAACTAACGTCTAAAAAATCTATGTGCGTATTAGACTTCTCCATAGTAAATTTCAAAAAGGAAGTTGTACTTCCTAAATATTTCACAAATTTAAAGATTTCTTGTTAAGAGCCAGACCACAGAAAAAAAAAAAAACATCATCCACAAACCTCTTATGTGGGAATTCACAACCGGAATTATTGAAAAAATGGCAACAACTGAATATAGAGACCTGCTTGACTTATATGTTTTTATTTTTTACATTTCCAAGTTTTAAAACATCAGTCTTTGGTCTCAACCATAAGTAATTTGAAGTTTTGAAATTTTGAAATTTAGAAGTAGACCCATATATATATATATATATATATATATATATATATCTATATATATATATGGGTCTACTTCATTTGATCGAAAGACCATTTGACCTAAACCCATTTGATCGAAAGTTAATTTGATGAAAACCAGTATTCAAGGCATAAAACTATATATATATACATATATATATATATATATATATATATATATATATATATATATATATACATATATATATATATATATATATATATATATATATATATATGTGTGTGTGTGTATATATATATATATATATATATATATATATAAATATATATATACATATATATATGGATCCATACATAACACAAGCACTCCAAGGCAAGTACAAATATGACTCAGTCATTGTCCATACTGGTGTGAATGACCTGAGATGTACCTCCCTGGACTACATGAAAAGAGACATAGAGGAGCTCTCTGAGCATGTAGCCCAGGCTGGTATGACCCTGACCTTGAGTAGCATCTTACCCTCACCAAGAATGATGCCACAATATGATGACAAGATGATCAATTTCAACAATTGGCTTAAGTATTGGTGTCATTCAAAGGGGATCCAATGCCTGTCAGCCTGGGATGACATGCTCGACAAGCCATGATGCTTCGCTAGGGACGGCTTGCACCTGTCACCCCTGGGCTTTCGGATATTGGCAAAGGCTTTTCCTACCCTCATAGTGTCTTTTGTAGGCAAGGCTCAAAAGACAAACCCACCTCCATAGATATCACAAGGGATAAGAAACTAAGAGTAATGTTACTCAATGCCAGAAGTCTAAACCTCAAGATGCACGCACTCGAAACTCTCCTTAGCATGGAGAACATTGATATCTGTGCAGTAACAGAAACCTGGTTCAAGGCTCCCGAGAGCACCTCAGCACTACCAGGTTATACATCATACCATGCTTTTCGGCCCCAAAACTTGGACCGAACCACAAAAGGAGGGGGGAGTATCAATATTCGTCAAAGATACCCACACCTCCAGGTTGGTGGCACAGCACAAAGCATGAGAGACTATCCATGTGCAAATAACAGTGGGTAAAACTGCCTTCCAGTTTATAGCCTGCTACAGACCATGCTCCCAAACCCAGGAACCCCACTGGGCCTTCCTGAGAACACTGGAAAATATGAAGGTCTCTCCAAACACCATTATATTGGGTGACTTCAACTACCCAAACATAGACTGGGAGCATTACTCTAGCTCCAACACCCTAGCCCAAAGGTTCCTAGAATTTATAAACTCAAATGCTATGAAACAACTTGTTACCACTCCCACAAGAGGGGAAAACATACTGGACCTGATCATCACCAACATGGGGACTCTATGCTCCAGACCAGAAGTGTATCCCTCACTGGTAAGATCAGACCATAAACTAATCTCACTGGATATTCACATCCCGACCCCACCCCCTGCCCAGAAAACCACAGTGAAAAACTTCTCTAAAGCAAATTTCACACTCCTCAAAACCGAGGTGGAATCCTTGAAAGCCCCCGGGCCTGTGGAAAATACGGCCCAGACCGCAGAATCCTTTATAAACACATTCTATGAACACCTTCAGGATTGCATGGATCATGCAATCCCAAATAAAACCAAGACCCAATCCTCCAAAGGCAGATGTCCTGTCTGGTGGACCCCAGATAAACAAACTATACAATAGAAGGAGGAAGCTACTACATGATAGAGCAAAATCCTAAAAAGGGAAGGCATCTCTGATCAGTATTAGCAAAAAACTACGGGCACTCATAAAATCATCTAAGGCCAGCTTCAAGAGAAAAATTGCACAGGACACTAAGGATAATCACAAGGCTTTCTTTAGTTATGTTAGGAACCTGGGTGGGAATTCCCAGATATGCTCAGAAATAGGCCAAAATGACAAAAAATAGACCGAACCCACAGAGTGCTGCCCCCCTGACATCTCAGATGCTCAGGTAAAAGCCGCCCTCTCCAAAGCAAAAAACACAGCATCAATGGAACCAGACGGTGTCCCGGGCTGCGTCCTACATGAACTCCAGGAAGAGCTAAACCCAAACATAAAACTACTGTTCAATCTCAGCCTTACTACAGGATATGTACCCAAAGAGTGTCGTGTAGCAACAGTGGTCCCTTTCCACAAAGGTGGTGCCTCAACGGATCCTGGAAACTATTGCCCCATAAGCCTGACTAGCTTGGTTTGCAAAGCTATGGAAAGGATCATCATGGACCTCATAAATAAAGATACTGGGGACCTACAGACACTGGATCCTACCCAGTTCGGCTTTGTTAAGGGCAGATCCTGTCTCTTAAACCTGGTCAATTTCTTTGAAACAGTCACCAAGGCCATTGACGAGGGGAAGGTGGTCAACACAGCCTACCTGGACCTCGCAAAAGCCTTCGATACAATACCCCACTTGGGCATTATAGATAAGCTCACCAGCTTAAATATAAACCCCTATGTCACTAGATGGGATGCAAACTGGCTCAAGGACAGAACCCACATGGTTAGAATTGCTGGAGCCATGTCAGACTCCAAACCAGTTACAAGTGGCGTCCCACAAGGCTCAGTCCTGGGACCTCTATTGTTCGGTATATATTTCTCAGAGGTACAGGCCAACATGGAAGGACTGTGGCTGACCAAGTTCACAGATGACTGCAAACTGGGCACCATAATCGACTCTCCAGCCGACACAAGCATCCTCCAAAAGGGCCTCATAGAAACAGAAAACTGGTGCCAGAGCCATGGCCTCAAGCTAAACGCCAAAAAGTGTATAGTCATCCCCTTTGGCAAAAACAAAGTGCCCACAAATTACCACATAGGTGGTAATCCATTAAGTACAGAAGAAGTAATTAGGGACCTGGGGAAACAAGTTGATAGCAATCTCTCATTTGACAACCACGTGACCAAAGTGGTTAGAAAAACATTTTATATAGCCCACCTAATCATGAAGGGATTCACATCTAGATCAGGGGAGGTCATCGTGCCTCTTTACTCATCCCTCATCAAGCCCATAATTGAGTACAATGCCCCTTTTGGGATGTACCTTACCAGACACCTGCAGCAACTGGAAAGACCCCAAAAGTACCTCACCAAGAGGATCAAAGGGCTCAAACAGATGCCATATGCTGACCGGTTAAAGAACTCCAGCTCTACTCAGTGGCATACCGCCTGCTCAGAGGCGATCTGTGCCTGATGTATAAAGCCATGTCCAACCCAGAATTAATGGACATGCTGCACCTCAGAAAATCCAAATCCCATCGAGCTACGCGCTCGAGAGACTTGAACCTCGGCACTGAAATAAATAGGACATGCTGGAGGGACAGATTCATAACCCAGAAGCTCCCTTCACTCTGGAATAAAATCCCATTTCCGGTTAGGCAGAGTCCCTCATTGACTCTCTTCAAGAGGAATCTTGATGAGTGGATGGGAGATCATAGGTTTACCCCGGGTATCACTTCTGTGTCACTGTTAGACAGAGGCACAGTATACTAACCTCAAAAAAGGGCATAGCAAAATTAATTTAAAATGGGTGGCGAAAGCCAGACACACTCTGGCTAGGCTTATAAATGCCCTAGGGCAGATAGCCTAGTATGAACCTATGAACCTATACCTCTGAACTGGTGTCAGGTGACAGGGTCCTCTCCGTGACCATGCCCAGGGGGGTGATGGGCCCCGTCCCCTGATGCGGTTCCTCCCGAGGGTGGTGCAGGATCAGTGGAGGAGGCAGTTTGAGGTTGGATTCCAGACATGCTGGGACCTGGTGCTGTGGCCAGATGAGGTGGGACAGGCAGATCTGCTGGGAATCTGCCTACCCAAATGTGCTAAGGTGTTGAGGTTTTTCAAAGTGTAATTGTTAGTCATGAAAAATCATTTCAACATTAGTTATAACAGCATGGATGGGTGTTCCAGTTAACTCAGAACAATATATTTGGGAAAATTGCATGGCAAACAGAACACATGCATAAATGGAATAACAGTCATTATTGTAATAGCATGCCAGTAGCAGTTACAGCAACAGGCCACCAACAATGGAATTTGAACAAGGTATGTTAGCATGCAACCATTTCAACACATGTCCCAACATTAGGTTTTTTACATATATGACTAACAAGGTGTACCCCCTGCATTGATATTGTGTGAGTCTACTAAAGCATACTTCTACTGGATTTATATCTTCTGCAAGGTTATTGGCAACCGTGACTACTAGCCGTGACAGAGTGACACTTGAGAGACATGTGTCTGGAAGACTGCATAGTGTATATAGCTATAATGCTGTCATTTGTAGGCATGAGGCTGGGCACTGGAACATTTGTACACAGTTTATTACTATACCCATCATACAGCTAATACAAACATTTCTTTACCTGTGAGCCCTGAGGAGAAATTATCTGTTAACAGTACTTGACAGTTTCTACAAATACTCAGGATTACTTCTGTGTCACTATGAATACATCTTCGTACCAGTCCCTGGATCCAAACCATGGTCTGTGTGTGCAGAAATTAACAACAGATATATTATTTTTTATTACACTGAGCTACTGGGGCACTTCTGTCTGCTGTTTGATTGATTTGTGCCTACAGCTCACTTAGACACACATTCTGACCTTGTAATATTAGTGGAGTGTCATGCGTGATAGATAGTGAACTGTGTAGTAATACATTGCATGCAGGTGTACACATTTAACCCTAGTGGATGTGAATATGTGTGATTTGTACAGACCATAGCAGGCTGCTGGGTTGCATACCCAACCCATACACACTTGAACATCATATATTTGCAGTCTCTACCTATTACAGTCTCATACTTGCCTGCATCAGCATACTCACATTCAGGAATACATGTAGCTGAAATGCAAAGGTTAACACAAGACAGGCAGTGCTGCAAGGAACACGCTATAATACATTACACATTACTATTCAAGGTTCAGATCTCAGTACAGAACATATATCACTTTTCATTGTATCTTGTTTTACAGCTCCACATCTACAGTTTGGCATAACAGCTGGTTATCAAACAAACATCACTTAATTCATGCTTTCATAGCCATATTTGCTGTGTAGTACCTGTACGCTTGTAATTCTTCAATAACAGACCAGATTAAACACAACAGTTTGTGGGAATAAGCTTTATTTAGGTGACATGACACAGTGGTTTATTACATTCAAAATTCTAAATTCAGTTGTACTGCATATCCTGTAGATGATGAATGGATGTCAGTTATTACTTTCACTGTAGCAAGCACAGTATACTTTATTCACAGATTCATTCCCACACAGTATTACTACAGAATTGGCTTCCTTTCATCAATAGAAGCCTGTTTGCTGCCTTCATCTGTATTACACAGTACCTGGCATTTGTTACTTATATCAATGTTGGTCTAACAACACATTTAAGCAGTACACTCGGAACACACTATAATTAATGGCAGTAAACAATTATACTTTCTTATTTATTGGACTATATATGTATTGAAAGTTATATCTGTACTCACCACATTGTCAGTTTAGCCTCACCAGTCATCCTTTATGGGCCTCCATATTACGAGCCTTCTCTTCTGCAGCTGTGGGGGGAAAACACACCATTATACATACCTGTCTATCAGATATTCATACTATAATTGGATAAATTACCAGTTGATATACTTACAAACTTCTGGGGCATTATAGTCCCGACCATCTTGGATCCATTGGCCCAAGAGCTCACCAGTGCAGGGGATGCCAGTGGCATTGGTGAGCTTACGTGCCAGACGGTCCCAGGCCTCAGACTTGTATTCTGAGCCCTGGTACTGGCCCTGCAGCAGTCTGTCATCATGGTTCTTTACAAGGAGCCCAGCCATGACCCTGGACTCCAACATTCCCCAGCACTGCACCCAAAAGCAAGCTCTTTCTCCAGCACCTGCCATAGTTCCTACAGGGATCAAACTCTGACAGGTTCTGTCTGAATTTCCACCTATGTGGTTTAAATAAGGCCATATTCCCACCCTTTGCTATCGTTGGACCATTTTCAAAAATCCTGAGCAAACCTCAGCAGTGCGCAAACCCACTAAGCTGAGTTGAGCAGTGTTTAAAATGACAAATGCTGAGCAGTACTTAGCAGTGTGCAAATCTGCTTAGCTGAGCTGAATACTGCTTAGAATGGGACTTCTTAGCAATGTTCAAACCAGCTATGCAGAGCTGAGCAATGCTAAGTATTGCTCAGACAGGTCCTGTTTAAGCATTGCTAAACTTGGCTTAGCAGTGCTTTGCAGAATTGAGCTAAGGGCAAACAGACTTTTCTTTTAAAAAAAATAGGATTGGATATTAATTACTCATTACTGATACATTATGCACAACACGAATGACTACAAGCATTCTAGTGTTGTTTCAGACCTATAAAGACAGCTAAGGTTGCTGTATAGAGTTTATGTTTCTGCTTTTCACCATCATATGGATGTGCAGAGCTATTGTTTACCACTGTATAGTTATATAGAGCAGTATTTCCTATTGCATACTATTACTTTACATACGACAGAAATCACAGCATCCTCTGCCCAAGCACCTTATACTGACTAGCCTAATTAACAATGATGTGTGCAAATAAGGAGGACAAATTAGAAGCATACCTTTCTAAAACACAAATATCTATACAAATAACAAATGCAAACATGATAGAGAGTTATAAGACGAGTTGAACCTTATTGTTTCAGAGATATGCTGTTTTAACAAGTGTCTTGCTGAATGTAATCTTTGACTGAGTCATAGAAGAGTTTAACCTTTATTGCTCCTGAACTATATTGCTTTTATAAGTGTCTTGCTTGAATATTATCACTGATAGAGACATTGTAATATGTGCAGTCAAGACTGTTTTACTATGCAAGTTAATCTCTGTTCTATGCTCAAGTTACTACTTAATAAGCCTGTGTAACTGTCTATTTTTTATCTCTCTGTGTGTCTTACCACTGTCTCTCTTTTCCTTTATACTCCCAGCTGCTCAACCTGGTTTCCCAGTATTAAGGAGAACTTGCCCTGCATGCTGAAAACAACTATTCTCCTCAACACACTGCGGTTTCCCCTAACTAAGGAACTGAACCTTTCCTCCCCTCTGCTACAGTCCCCAAGGGAATTTAATTATAAGTAAAGTCACGTGCTTTAAACCAAAGTCTTAAGACAATTAGTGTGAGATATCCTAGGTTGTAAGTTTACTTTCACCAGCCAGGACAGCCGGCAGCCTTTACTATCTGCTTCTATACCTGTCACCCCTTCCCCCTTCTTAGACTACAAGTATTTTTACTGTTCTTCCTCTTCAATCCTCTATAGCATACTTACTGCCCTGCACTCTTTTCTCAGTATATATTACCTCTGCTATACAGCTTTTGTCCACTAGAAGGCAATAGTTTCCTTTAGACCACCATTCTGACTCCAATTTTAAGTAACTTACAGGCTCTTGGATTCTAATATTCTGGAAGAGCTAATACTCCCACTCTATTCTTTCTTTCTTCTAATATTCTTCACTGCCAACCCTCTCTGCATATTCTATTATCAAGGCATTGTGTCACCTTTCCCTCTGCTGCTTTACTTAACTTTGCTTACTGCTCCTCTGATTGTTTTCCTAGGGTGAACTCCTCTGTGGCTCATCCCGCTCCGTTAAGCCCTGGTCCTCACTCCACTCCCTACCCTGCCCCAAATTCCACCGCCCCAGTGGTCCTACACTTATACTCTAACTGCCACACCCCTATGCATTAGGACCAATCTCTAACTCCTCCCTTAAAGTGCTATTACCTCTATTATATTCTCACTTTACCCTATCTCCTCCCCTTAAGGAACCATCACTCATTTACCTTTATCCATTACCCTACCACTCTATCCACAAATATCCCTACATTTAACCACCTTAACCTAAACAAATGGCTCAAGGATCCTGTAAACCCTTACCTTTATTACTACTCCTAATTATACTTATCATTCCCTATCTACTTACTCTCTACGAACACCATAGATTCCTAGGACTGCATACCCACATCACACACACCTCTGTCCTTACCCCAGCTCCACTCATAGTGTTAGCAACCTCCCCAGCTCAGCTAAGTACTCAGCAGCCATATTTCATAGACTCCATCACATCTCTCAATGTAACCCACTAGCTAGAAAAATAAGAACCTAATTTTTAAAGTTCTACAACTCATCCTAAAAGTTCAGGTCCACTCCCTGTTAGATGGTGATATACACCCTAACCCAGGTCCTACCACTATCACAGCTACACAGCCTGATACACCAACAAATTCAATCACACAGACACTTACCAAGCCCCCCAACTCTCTCCTGATAGCTCATCTTAATATTCGTAGCATCAATAACAAAATAGCTCACCTGCATGCCCTTATTGATGTTTATTCCTTTGACATCCTCTGTCTGTCTGAAACATGGCTTAATCCATCAATACAAGACAGTGCAGTTCTACCCTCTGGCTATAATATCATAAGACGTGACCATAACACTAAAAAAGGAGGAGGTGTAGCCATACTTTATAAGAATGGATTACAAGTTACCTTGTTAGACTCCAAACCTCCTCTTTGCAACAATGCAGAAATTCTTCTAACTAAGGTTCAGCTTAACAAAAGCAAAGCCATATATCTATCGTGTCTATCTTACCTCAGGCAATAACATCAACACATTAGAGGCTATCCTCAGCTGGCTCTCAAGTAACTACCCCCAAGAAACCATTATACTTGGAGATTTTAACATTAACTGGAACTCCTGTATATCTGAGCAGCCTTCTACTCATATCAACTTATATGGTTTTACCCAAACTATAACATCCCCAACCCGCACCAATAAAACTAACAACAAAACTAGTACCCTTGACTGGATACTCACTAATAACCCCCAACTAAACTATAAAACAGGCACCCTCCCTGAGGACATAAGTGATCACTTACTAACCTATTTAATCAGAACAAAACTGTCATCCTAAACTCTGCCATCTGTAGAACTATTCGCACTACCAAAATTTTAACCCTGCTCACTTTCAAGCTGAACTAGTCACCTGTGACTGGTCACCCCTGAAATACCTCCCAATAGATAATGCTGTGAAATACTTTAACTCTAAATTTCTAACCATTTTAGACAGCCATGCCCCATTACAAAGTTAGAATTAGAACCAAACCGGCACCATGGCTCACCAAAGCGACCAAACAAAAATCCTCCAAAGAAATAAACTATGGGCCAAATGGCACTCAACAAAAAGCTCCTCAGACCACCTGCAATTCAGACAGCTAAGAAATGAAACAAAAAAGCCATATTAGCCAATAAAAGAAACTACTACTACCAACTACAACAAACCAACCAAAATAATCCCCAAAAATTCTGGCGAGGTATCAATAACCTCCTACACCCTGGACGCTCAAGTACTCCCTCTCCCTCTGGCTCTGATCAAAACAATCCCATCCAAATAGCAGACTCATTTAATACTTTTTCACTGAAACCATACAATCCCTAGCCAACCAGCTATCCCTAGCATCCCAGGCTCTGCCACAACCTTTACCAATAATTCTCATCAATTTCATTTTCAGCCAGTGCCCACTTCACTTATCTGTAACCTCATACAGAAACTTAAACCCACTACTCTCTCTGCTGATAAATTACCTGCAGAATACCTGCAAAAGCTGCTAAAGTCATAGCCTACCCCATATCCATCCTCATTAACAGAACTATTTCTGAAGGATCTATTCCCCTAATCTGGAAAGTCTCTCACATAATTCCCCTGCATAAGGCGGTAACTCCAAAGAGTTGTCCAATTATAGGCCCATAGCTATTCTATCTCCTTTGGCAAAATAATGGAGAAATGTATACACATACAACTGTTAACCTACCTACTCGATCACAATTTATTAGCACCCTGTCAACATGGCTTTAGACCATTTCATAGCACCACCTCTGCTCTCTTATCCTTCACTAACCATATTAACAGCAATCGTAATATTGATACTCTATCCTCAGCTGTTTTTATTGATCTGTCAAAAGCATTTGACATGGTGAATCACCACCTCCTTATAGACACACTCAAAAACCTGTCATTGGACAACCATACTATACAGTGGTTCCAATCATACCTACATAACAGGCAACAGGCTGTACTATGGGAAAATACTTTATCTTCCCACGTCCCAGTCACTCTAGGGGTCCCGCAAGGATCTATATTAGGCCCATTACTCTTCTCCATCTTTACAAATGACCTTCATTCTGTAATTCCTCAAGCTGACTGTATCCAATACGCTGGCGACTCCACACTCATATGCGCTGCTGCTTCTCAATCAGAACTTCAGTCACTAACCCAAATGATCTTTAGTACAGTTGAAAACTGGCTCCTACAATGACGTCTTATCCTTAACCCCAAAAAAACAAAAATGCTACTATTTACCCCCACCCAGAACCTCCCACTTAACTTTACTATTACTTCAAATGATGGAACTATAATATCTCCGGAACCAACCACCAAACTACTCGGGGTACTAATAGATAACAACTTGTCCTTTGAACCTCATATTAATAACACCATAAAAATAGTAAACAAGAAACTAGGTTCCTTCTATAGAATAAAACCCTTTCTTACACCTCCAGCCAGGGTTACTATTGCTCGTACCCACCTCATCTCTACCTTGCTCTATGCCTCCCCTATCTATACCAGAATATGTAGAAGTAATCTGAGTAAACTTACATCCTCCTACAACAATATTGCCAGATTTGCAGCTGGGTCCTCCTATAGAACTCATCACTGTATCAATCTGAATCAGTTAGGATGGTTAGAGCTGCCAAATTTAATACTTTTCGATCAATTAATAGTAGCCCATAAGATCCTGTATTTACCTCAAAATACACCCATACTTACATCCCTAGTCATCCCCTATAATAACCTCAAGACCTTATGCTCAGCTAATAACCTACTTGTATAAATATCAAAATCCAACAACTTAGCTGGTGACACCTTGTTCTCCAATACAGTAGGTAAACCCTGGAACATCCTCCCAAGCCAGCTAACCTCAATATTCTCTGTCAGCTTATTTAAAAGCAAGCTTAAACCCTACCTCAAATCACACTGGCTATGCCCCTGTGTTAACCCAGACTAAGTACCTAACTATTAACTAGACGACCACAATTCCTAGCCTATCATGATCTTGTGTTGTCTCACTAATTTTTAGTGAGCTTAACCTTCCTTAGGATTTTTTCTCATGTAAATAAGTATACACAGTGGAATGATCAAACACCTTCATATAGTATCACAACCTATGTGTTAAATAACACTAGAAATCCATCCTTGTTTGCTGTTCTTCTATACTCTATCTATTGATCTCTAGTGTTTTTCTTTCTTAGGTTTTTGTGAGACCTCAGTATCTCTTATCATAAATTACTAGGTGTATCTAATTTTGTAATATGTTATAAAGATTTGTACTACACCATTTCTAATACAAATGTATTAGTCTTATTCATCTATTCTTAGATAAATGTTTCCTTTTTCCTACTGAAATATAAAATATATAATCTTAGGCTTGTACTATAATTGTTAAAACTTATGTACCAAATTATACTGTTATTGTCTTTGTCTTGACCTTTTATGTTGTTGTAATTTGTGGAGCTTTTCTCCCCGGGCCTCCACTGAAAATGGACATATATCCAGCTGGACTAGCTCGGTCAACAAATGTAAAATAAAAAATAAAATAAAATAAATAAAAATTATTAAGTGTATGTATTTTACTTTACATGACCTCCCCCTATGTGCGTTCATTACATTGCCTTGGGGTGTGACTGTACTGTATTGTACACTTGTGTTTAAATGGTGGTTTTCACCTCATATCTCCACTGACACTGGGATTCTGGCCCAGCTACACTACCCTGGTTAACAAGTATCACTAACTACATCAAGAAATAAAATAAAATTTATTATAAAAATGCTTTCCCATGTAAAACCTGAATGGCCTGTCTTGGTATTTGAACTGTGCACCTACTGCACGCAAAGCCATGACTCTAACAACTCAGTTAACTTGGCTGAGAAAATTTCAGTTATACATTTCTATATAACTTCTTGATATGTTTAAGCACTGCTGAGTGCAGTGTCTCACCTCGCAAACCCACACAGCTATGCTTAAACTTTGAGGAAAACAAACTAAAAAAAAATTAACCAGTAATTCAAAATTAAACTATTACACTTCACATTATTTCATAAATGTCCATCGACACTTTATTGTTTTAGTGCTGAACGTCACTTTTCCAATGCAGGGTGTGTTACAGATACTGTAACACCCCCCTGCATGACACTACAGTTTACAGTATTATTTAAGTGTTCGAGGATACTTTCTTCTTTATTTTGTGCCGTGCAGTACTTTTACAATGCAGTGGGTGTGTTACAGAAACTGTAACACACCCCCTACATGATGATTCATTCACATCTTCCATTTCAGTGTCCAAGGACACTTTCTGTACTGGTAAGTGTCATACGGCCCTTTGGGAGTGCAGAGGGCATGTTACAGATCTGCAGCACTACTGTAACACACCCCCTAGCACTGATTCAGTATCCATGTCCACGGCTTCCCCCCAGTAGCGTGCCTTCATTAATATGCAAGATGTGCTGCTGAGAGGGAGATATGGATACGGACACCATTTACTCTGTGTAGGAATAACACTATTACTACATGGAGTTTATTAAATCCAGGGGGATAATTATACAAAAGAATATGTGTGATGCATAATGCTTGAAACCAGGAACATGTTAATATTGTTTGTTTTCTTTTATATAAATGTAAGTTTGCCTGTGTCTTAAGTGATAATTCAATAAAGGTGTTAAAAAGTGGCCTGGTCTACCTGTAATGTAATATCGCTAATATTATCTAGTATGGAGTACAGCAGTCCTGTTCATAGCCACAAAATAGAAAGTCTCTTTCTAGGCTGTTAAGCTTACTAATGTGGTTTGATTCATGAGTGATTTCAGTTTTTTGCATATGGCATTTTTAGGGATTGAGGGTTTTTTTGCTGTATGAATGTATAATTTAAATGTATAATTTATGCTCAGTTGGTTTGTGTATCTGTTTCTGTAGTCATTCTGGTCCCTGTGGATTTTTCTTAGCTTTTTCTTCTTAATTTTTATTGTGAAGTTAGAGACTCTTTCTTCAATGTTGAGGAATCTATGCCTAAAATTGAGCAATTCCTTCCCTTTATTCTCCAATTGTTTGGAAGCTTGATATTATGGTGGTTTGCATTTTCTTATGTTCCAGTAAAATCCTGATTAGTTTAAGTCTTGCTTCCCCTAAGGTGTTCATTCATTCCTGTGATAGTCTTTTACTGACGTTGTTCCACATCTGTGTTTCACTCTTGGGGACTGTGAATATTTCAAGCAAAGTAGTGAGCTAAATCTCCTCTCACTGGAGACTTTTGAGTTTTTTCACAAAATAACTGTTTGGTTAGTGTTCATGTTTCTTTTTCTTTCTTTTTTTTTTTTTTTTGGGGGGGGTGCAGCGAGCTCCCATTTTCTTTTATATTGTCTTGATAATTCCATTTGGGAGCTTCAGGTAAGTCCCTTAAGAATGGTCTTCTGCTGTTCGTTTCCTGGACCTTGGACTGATGATGTTTTGGTCACTGAACCAAAATGAAAGCATTTACTTTACTTGTTGCTGGAGATTAAAATCTGTTTGTGGAAGTTTTTCTTGTTGTTGCCTTTAATCTTTATTTTTTTGGAAGTATATAATGAATCTATCCAAAATGAAAGTTGAGTGAATAAAAGTAATAAAATAAGGGTTCCTGTTTTTATGGGATTGAAGTTCACTAATAATCAATTCTAATGCGTGCATTTTTTCCACAAACCTACAAAAATAGAGGATTTTCAATAGCTAGAAAGTCTCTGTAAAAAACAGAAAAAAAGGAGAACCAGTACCTTTTAACTCGAACTTGGGCAACCAAAACCAGGTAGCACTTCATCATGACCAGGGTTAAAATCCAGTAATGTTCATTTAAATATCCACTCAGTAAATCAATATTAATGTGAATAACTTCACCAAATAAACACAAATAAATGAACGCATTAAGCTAATATATAGTATATCTGATGAATAGTGGACTTCATCAGATATACGAAATTAAGCAAATACATGTATTTGTGTGTGTGTGTGTGTGTGTGTGTGTGTATGTATGTATATAAAAAAAAAAATATATATATATATATATATATATATATATATATATATATATATATATATATATGGGTCCCCTTCAGAAGGTAGAACTTTTACAAGCTCGACTTTTATATGGCTGAGACCATATGATCGAACTTTTAAAGTTTGAATGGTCTGAATGGGGATCTCCATAGAGCACGTAATGGGAAGATTTCCCTTTACCGCAATGTAGTGTGATCTCAGAATTGCTATATTTAAATAGCGGAGGGTGCAGGGGGGCTTGCCCCCCTGCTAGCACTGTTTAGGTTTTTTTTTTGTTTATTTTTTTTCACATTTTTGAACATTCAAATGTTCGATCATATGGTCTCGGCCATATGAAAGTCGAACATTTGGGTGTTCGATTATGTGAAGTAGACCCATTTATATATATATATATATATATATATATATATATATATATATATATATATATATATCCACCCAACCCTTAATCTGATAAAACAATTAGAATTAATTTAATAATTGACAGTACCTGTCATTGCTTGGTTTGGTTGCTTAAGTTCAAAGTTCAAAGATACCATGGTTTTTATTGGAAAGTTGATGGATATTTTGGGGGATGTGGGTAAATATATTATGGTTGCCAAAAATGGGATTAACCTAGCTTATAATAGGATATACTTGTTTCTTAAAGATTTATTATTGGAAGGTAGAGTTGATCTGCAAACCTGTAATTATCTTAAAATGGACAAACTCACTAGCCCTTCCATCGTTGGTATCCCTAAAATTCATAAAGATATCCATGATCCCCACTCAGACCTACTGTTGCAGCTCAAGGTTCTAAAACCCATCCTTTAGCTCAATACATAGATTTTTAGCTAAAGAAAATTTAGTTGGAACAGGAGGGAATGCTGAAATACTCATGGGATTTCCTTAAGACAATTTATTCTGACTTATATTCTAGTGATTTGATATTAGTTACCAAAGATATTGTGGATTTATTCATGGTTATATCCCACGATATAGGACTTGCATGGTTGGAAGAAGTATTAGCAGCAACTGACATTCTGGGACACAGTGCTTTTTGGGTTTCTTTGGACCTAATGGATTTGGGTTAGAGAAATAATTATTTATTTTTTGAAGGAGAGTTTTATAAACAGGTAAGAGGGGTTGCTATGAGGGCAAGTTATGCTCCTACATATGCAAACATTGTTTTACACATGTGGAAGCAAAAGTTTTTTAATTCACAATATGCAATTAAATTGGATATATTATAGAAGATACCTGGATGATATTTGTATTTTTTGACAGGGTCAGAGGAGAAAAAGGAGGAATTTACAGAGTATATAACTTCTAAAACTAATTTTTTATGGTTTATCTATAAGGTTTCCAAACAGATATTACATTTCCTAGATGTTAACCTCTCCAGGGATGAAAACCGATGGGACTTTAGATCTACTATCTTCCATAAAGATACCTTTCCTAACTCTTATTTGTTTTATACTAGTGCCTACCCTTACAGGCAAAAAAGAAATATAGTTAAAGGGCAGTTTATTAGGGCATCCAGGATGACCTCCAACAAACAGGATTTTGATAAAGAATGTATTTAGCCTCTTATTAGGTAGGGACAGCATTATCCTGAAACCAGTATGATATAATAATGCATCAGAATATGAAAGTGATACAGCTGATATTTATAATAGGTATAAAGGAGCCTTGGTTTTAGAATATAACACAGATGTGGATGTAATAGAGAGGGTGATTTCAAAGAATTGGGCTCACTTTGCGGAATTTTCAGATCTTGAGGTAATCTTTAGGAACCCTATTAGATATGTGTTTAGAAAAGGAATCAACCTCAAAGAAACTTTAGAACAAACTAATAAAGGTAGTAGAACGTTAACTAGGAAAAATCTGGTACTTGTAAATGTAGGGCTTGCGCCCAATGCTCACATATTTCCAATACTTCATTTATACATGTTAAGGCAAGGGATATATTTATCCAAGCCAAATGATTCATTTATCTTGCCCAATGAAATTATTGTGAGGCATTCTATGTGGAGAAAACAGAGCACAAACTAAGAGAAGGATATATGAACATTCCTATGCTGTAGCTAGGAAGGGTGAAACTAATGTGCTTTATAAGCAAACCACTGTTTTCCCTCATGCTTTCTTCATTTTCTTTGTATTAGAAGAAATTTTTAACGACCCTAGAAGGGGACCCTGCGGGACCTGGATTGAATACAGAAAAATATACCAGCAACTTATATTGCAGGCCAACAATTATCCTGATCTGAACGAACAGGTGTCCATAGTGCCAGTAGTGAAATTTAGGGCTACAAGGCTATGACCAGTTTTTCCAGTAGAATGTTATTTCCACCACAGTTTATTTAAACAAAAATTTTAAAATTTTAGATAGATTTTCTACCCATTTAAGTAGTTTGTTCATAAAGGACATTTTATGCAATTTTTATATATTAAAATGTTTTTAAAATATATTTAATATTTACATTTTCATATTATGACATATTTAAGATTTTAAACCAATTAATTTATTGTTAAATATCTTTGTATGCTGTAAAGATATTCTTACATCCATTTTCTACTTGAAGTTTTTTATTTTAGGTGACCATTTGCATTTTTTGCACTTTCTTTTATGTTTAGAACGTATTTGTTTAAAGTGAATAATGATAGAGTTGATTTCATAATCGTTTGACAGAGCCGAATCTTGTTTAATTGTTTAATTATTAAATTCATTCTAATTATTTTACCAGGTTAAGGGTTGGGAGGATATATATATGTATATACACACATGTATTTGCTTAATTAAGTATATCTGATGAAGTCCACTATTCTGGATGAAAACGCGGTGATGTAGTTAATGCGTTCATTTATTTGTGTTGATTTGGTGAAGTTATTCACATTAATATTGATTTGCTGAGTGGATATTTAAATGAATATTATTGGATTTTAACCCTGGTCACGGTGAAGTAATACCTGTCGTCACAAACGGTACCTGCCATTGTTTGGTTTAAGTTTCTGTAAAAGGTTTTAAAACTGGAAACTTTTTTTTTAAATTTTTATAATAACAGTGTGAATGATGTTTTTTGCTATAACAAGGAAATGGAGGTAAACGATAACCTAACAATTCTATGACTCATATTTTAATTAGGGCCTTAGCCTGCCCTCCAGTCTGCTGTCCTATCAGTCCTCTGTGACTTATATTATAATTCGGGACTTGGCCTCCCAAACAATCAATAGCCCAACTCTTTAGATTGCAACTAGTAATATTGCTGGTTCAGCTACTGCCCTGTGCTGATATCACAAACTTGCACCCTGCCCCATCTCCATAGCAAGTGAAGAGCAAAAAAAGGAAAAAAAAAAAAGAAAGAAAATGGCCCCTCCTTCTCCTAGCACACCAACCAGGAGACCAGATACACAACACACCCCTCTTCCTCCTGCCCCAGCCAATCAGATTCCATTTCTACATTCTACATGCCCCTCAGCCTTCCTTCCTCTCATTTTACTAAAAAAAATATTTTTCTTTTAAACTGTAGCAAACTGTTTGCTACAAATGTTGCTACTGCTTATACCTTGCACGGAGCTCTGCTGCTCTCAGGTTTTTGTTTAAAAAAAAAACTCTTCTCTTCTAAACCATAGCAAACTGCTTACTGTTTATACCCTTCATGGAGTGCTACAGTGCTCATGTTTCAGATTAAAAAAAATCTTTTTTATTTTTAATCTATAGCAAACTGCTTGCTACAGTTTAGACCACACATGTAGAACTACATGCTCAAGTCTGACTGCAAACACAATACTGACTTTTAAAAGTATGCATGTTTTAAAGATCAGGATTGGCTGAATCCACCCCCAACACACTGTCCTTCCTTTGCCCCAACCTAGCTATGCTACTGCTTGCAACCTTTCAAGTAAATACGTTTGTAGAGAAAGCCAAAGACATGAGAGCAGCATCAGCAAATACATATGCTGAAATTAATAAATCGTGATATTGTTATCAGAGCATCAACTAATCAGGACCTATCCACATTTTGTTGGTCTGTGAAATATAGGTATATCAGTTGCGGTCTGAAACTCCTCCAGTGGCGTGGAAGGCCACATGGCATGCAACATTTCAGACATTGTTTCTGATGATGGTTCCCAGCACATGCTGTAGTACTACTGCTGTTCCTAGCATACCTCCCTCTGTACACCATGACCCATGGCATTCAAAATGGCTATGTGCCTCAGTGCAGCACATCCGTTTTATGCATTTCTGAACTGGTGTGACATTTTGTGTCTCTTCATTTGCTTAATCTGTGCAGTTTCTTTGCATGGCACTCCTCATTTCTATGGCATTATGCACTCATTAGCTTGCACTGCATGACCATTGCACAGGTGTACTATCTTTCTTTGAATCACCCTCACACACACTGTGCATTGCCACTACCTGGGCTAAGTGAGCTGCACAATATACTGACTATGAATCCTAGGCAAAGCATGCTAGAAGGGTATTAATGCCCATGCTTCAAATATTTCTATGTATGCATATTTACCATGTAGGGTAAAATATGTAGAATCCTCACTGATATATGTTATGTCTGAAGTGTTTTATGCACCACAATGGATGACTTGTCTATTGCTTACTGTACATGCTATCCTGCCAGTAATAAGGCAATCATCAGCAATGTTTCTTGCAGCAGCATCATACCTGCCCCTCTGAACAGGCAAGAGGTAGAGTATTATTTGTAATTTCTTATTTCCTTAACCCTTGCTGTTATAAACTCATAATATAATAAATTACATATGTGCCACTACCTTCTCCACCCACATGCAAAACTTGCCGCTCAGAAGAGGTATGTGCAGTAACTGCATGCTACTTTGGCATGTAGATTAATCATTAAAATATGTATAAAAAAGAAAAATGCACTTTTTTAGGACTGTGTTTGAGAGAGAGACAGAAATACAGTGATTGATGTAGTCTGTACCTTGTCAATCGCCCAAACTACAGCCTACACAGCTCTGAAGCTAAGCTATATGAGTCAGCATTTTTCTCATTCTATCAAAGGAGAAACAATTGTTCAAATGCTCTGACAAATCTGCACACAGTGTCTCACTTATGGTAATTTGGAAGTTAGAAACTGTCATGTCAAGCACGAATACAGAAGCAAACGGAAAATAATTTGAATAATCCGCTAATATTCATATGTTGCTCATAGTATTGTAGTATCCTCATATTGCACTGAGGTTTCATTTCAGGGGTAGGTATAATAAAATAATGCCTATATTTTTTCTCGAACATAACAAAATGGAATATGTGCTTCACAAATAATACATAATGTTATGTAGCTTTCCCTGCACAAAACGCTCCGTTATTCACATAGAAAAGATCCACCTCCAAGAGGCCTGATTTAATTAGAAGGCTGCCACAGCACACCGCTATTGGTAAATATTGTTAAATTATTAAATAAAAAATTGAATGTTGAAAAATCAGAGTGATATTATTGTGAAAGCAATTCATCAGGTATTGTAAACAAGGAATGAGGCCTTTACTGGTAACATGAAGTTCTAAGTTAAGCCAGCAGAGTGACATCTACCATACCTTATTAGATCCTTCTACAAGGCACCAAGTGCCCACATCTCTGGTGGGTTGCAACTGAACGAGGTGGGCAGAATTACGGCATAAATGCATAAAGTTAGTGCTATCAAATGGCACCGTAATTAAAGAACCCAGCTAAGGAGTTGGGGCAAAAGCAAAGCACATCATTTTAGATTTTTAACACTTTGTCAAGTCATGTTCCTCTGACCTTGTTTTCCTGATCTGAATGTGCCAACCATATACAGGTGGGCTGAAGTGAGGAGTTAGATCCCACAGAGACACACCTGGGGTTAATTGAGGCAGGTGAGACTAACACTTGTCTGTTTGCATCAAAATGGTTTATTTTTGAGATCAAAAGCCCAGTATTTATAGAGGTCATAAATATAAATCCTAGTGACCCTAAAATGATGGTCACAGGCCTCACTATTATTTTTTCAAATAAAGTACTTGAAGTCAGACTCACAGCACTTGATGGGAATACAATCTCCATTTGCCTAATGCATATTAAGCTTTTTGAAGAGATGGGTTTGCCTTCATATACTGGTTTTATAATCTGGTAGAAGGGGAGGAAGGGAATGAAAAACAAAAGGAAAGAAGGATTATATGTCTACATTACAAAGTTTGCTTCATGGAGATCATTTTTTTAAAGTCACTTAATCCACTGGAGAAGTGGCTGAATTTCTGCTTGTCATAAAAATAACCCAGAACTTAAAATAGATGCAGCCATTAGAAAGCTGCCGGAGCTAATGGAGGACTTTGTACTTAGTGATTGCTTTCTCTCCCATGGAGAGGATTAGACTGCTAACTAGAACAGCAGAAACTAAAGTCTCTCATGAATTTGACATTCCTGCATTAAAATGGCGATAGATGTTATGCATTCCAGCTC
This sequence comes from Protopterus annectens, assembly GCF_019279795.1. Lineage (NCBI taxonomy): Eukaryota > Metazoa > Chordata > Ceratodontiformes > Protopteridae > Protopterus > Protopterus annectens. Next base: position 783,138,049 of record NC_056750.1, on the reverse strand, counting down.
CATTCTGGAAAGATCAAGTCCTAGGAATGCCTATTTATGGGAAGACCATTCCTATGATACAGTATCACCTATCCCACCAGTTAGCCACCAGACAATAACAACTCAGGTGATATATCCTGGCACAGCTGAGTCGTATGAATATTGGGAGGTAAGTGACAATTTTGATTAGAGTATACAGGACTCTAATCAGAAACCAAAGAGCGACTGCAGTAAAGATGATTAGAGAAAAGCAAAATAAAGCTGCCTGTGTTGCAGGTATTGATCTGAACTGCTAGTGATGTGGGTTAGAGTAGCAGACTGGCCACTAACATGCTAGTCCTTGGCATGGACTGATCAACCCAGTGCCTGCTTTCCTCTCAGGGGAGTGGTGGCATTTCCTGTTACAGGTTTACCCTCTAGTGGAGGCTAGAGCTTAGTGGGTAGAAGCTAATGCACAAAAATATCCATATGAAGAGAATATACAGAAATGTTCACTCATGATCACTGGTGTTGGTGCATGTTTGTGGTCCCAGAGACTGGTGATCACTACAAAATACAGCTGCATTATACATTATAACCATCCTCCCTCCAAGCTGCTGAAACGCTGCCTACACACACACACACACACACACACACACACACACACACACACACACACACACACACACACACTGATCACCATGATAGAAGTAATTAATAGATAATTCTTCTCTACAGAGAGAGAGAGAGAGAACACCCACCACATGAAAGGTAATGTAGGACAATGAGGTCAGAAGCTAGACAATAATGACTGGAGAACAGAGTAACGAGACATAGATATAAATCAAAGATAAGCAGAGGTAAGATGTTGCTATTAAAAAGATGGTAGTAGCACTGAGATGTTGCTAGGAGGGTACCGAGTCAGATCTTCAGGTATAGTCAGAGGCTATTAGTGTTAAAGGTTGATAGGTAAGTACTAGGCTAGTTACCCTTATGGGCCATTTTAAGCCAGCAAATTTCCCGTTGGCAGTATGACTGGTATAGGGAGAGAGCTAGCTGATATGATGGAGAGAAGGAAGGTTGATATATTGTGCGTGCAAGAGACCAGATGGAAGGGAAGTAAGACCAAGTGTATAGGAGGCGGGTTCAAATTGTTCTATCATGGTGTGGATGGGAGAAGAAATGGGGTAGGGGTTATCCTAATGGAACAGTATGCCAAAAGTGTTTTGGAGGTGAAGAGAGTGTCTGATAGAGTGATGTTTATGAAGCTTGAAAGTGATGGTGTAATGATGAATGTTGTTAGTGCATATGCTCCACAAGTTGGGTGTGCGATGGATGAGAAAGAAACATTTTGGAGTGAGTTGGATGAAGTGGTGGTGAGTGTACCCAAGGGTGAGACTAGTGATTGGAGCGGACTTCAGTGGGCATTTTGGTGAAGTGAACAGAGGGGATGAGGAAGTGATGGGTAGGTATGGTGTTAAGGAGAGGAAGGCAGAAGGTCAGATGATTGTGGATTTTGTGAAAAGGATGGACATGGCTGTGGTGAATACATATTTTAAGAAGAGGGAGGAGCATAGGGTGACATACAAGAGTGGAGGAAGATGCACACAGGTGGATTATATCCTATGTAGGAGGGCCAGTCTGAAGGAGATTGGAGAGTGTAAAGTGGTGACTGGGGAAAGTGTAGTTAAGCAGCATAGAATGGTGGTCTGTAGGATGACGTTGGTGATCAAGTAGTAGAGGAGGAGTGTGAAAGCAGTGCCAAGGATTAAATGGTGGAAGTTAAAAAACGGTGATTGTGAGGTGGAGTTCAGGGAAGAGTTAAGATAGGCAGTGGGAGGCAATGAAGAGTTACCGAATAGCTGGGTAACTACAGCAGAGCTAGTAAGGGAGACTGCTAGGAAGGTGCTTGGTGTGATATCTGGACAGAGGAAGGAGGACAAGGAGACATGGTGGTGGAATGAGGAAGTACAGGAGAGTATACAGAGGAAGAGGCTGGCGAAGAAGAAGTGGGATTGTCAAAGAGATGAAGAAAGTAGACATGAGTATAAGGAGATGAGGCGCATGGCAAAGAGAGAGGTGGCGAAGGCTAAGAATAAGGCATATGGAGAGTTGTATGAGAGATTGGACACTAAAGAGGGAGAAAAGGACCTGTACCGATTGACTAGACAGAGGGACAGAGCTGGGAAAGATGTGCAGCAGGTAAGGGTGATAAAGGACAGTGAGGGAAACTTACTCACAAGTGAGGAGAGTGTGTTGAGTAGATGGAAAGAGTACTTTGAAGGGCTGATGAATGAAGAGAATGAGAGAGAGAGAAGGTTGGATGATGTGGGGATAGTGAATCAGGAAGTGAAGCAGATTAGCAAGGCGGAAGTAAGGACAGCTATGAAGAGGATGAAGACTGGAAAGGCTGGTGGCCCAGATGACATACCAGTGGAAGCATGGTGGTGCTTAGGAGAAATGGCAGTGGAATTTTTAACCAGATTGTTTAATGAAATTTTGGAAAGTCAGAGGATGCCTGAGGAGTGGAGAAAAAGTGTTTTGGTACCTATCTTTAAGAATAAGGGTGATGTGCATAGCTGCAGTAACTACAGAGGGATAAAATTGATCAGTCACAGCTTGAAGTTATGGGAAAGAGTAGTGGAAGCTAGGTTAAGAAGGGAGGTGATGATTGGTGATCAGCAGTACGGTTTCATGCCAGGAAAGAACACTACAGATGCAATATTTGCTCTGAGAGTGTTGTTGGAGAAATACAGAGAAGGTCAGAAGGAGTTGCATTGTGTCTTTGTGGACTTAGAGAAAACATATGACAGGGTGCCTAGAGAGGAGTTGTGGTATTGTATGAGGAAGTCGGGAGTGGCAGAGAAGTATGTAAGAGTTGTACAGGATATGTACAAGGGTAGTGTGACAGTGGTGAGGACTGCAGTGGGAGTGACAGATCCGTTTAAGGTGGAGGTGGGATTACATCAAGGATCTGAGTCCTTTCTTATTTGCAGTGGTGATGGACAGGTTGACAGATGAGATTAGACAGGAGGCCCCATGGACTATGATGTTTGCAGATGACATTGTGATATGTAGTGAGAGTAGGGACCAGGTTGAGGAGACCCTGGAGAGGTGGAGATGTGCTTTAGAGAGAACAGGAATGAAGGTCAGTAGGGCTAAAACAGAATATATGTGTGTGAATGAGAGGGAGGATAGAGGAATGGTGAGGATGCAAGGAGTAGAGGTGGCGAAGGTGGATGAGTTTAAAAACTTGGGATCAATAGTTCAGAGTAATGGCGAGTATGGAAGAGAGGTGAAGAAGAGAGTACAGGCAGGATGGAATGGGTGGAGAAGAGTGTCAGGAGTGATTTGTGACAGACGAGTACCAGTAAGAGTGAAAGGGAAGGTCTACAAGAGGGTAGTGAGACCAGCTATGTTATATGGGTTGGAGACGGTAGCATTGACGAAAAGGCAGGAGTTTGAGCTGGATGTGTTTGAGTTAAAGATGTTAAGATTTTCACTGGGTGTGACAAGGGTAGACAGGATTAGGAATAAGTATATTAGAGGGTCAGCTCAGGTTGGACAGTTTGGAGACAAAGCCAGAGAGGTGAGATTGCATTGGTTTGGACATGTGCTGAGGAGGGATGCTGGGTATATTGGGAAAAGGATGCTAAGGATGGAGCTGCCAGGTAAGAGGAAAAGAGGAAGGCCTAAGATAAGGTTTATGGATGTGGTGAGAGAGGACATGCAGGTGGTTGGTGTGAAAGAGCAAGATGCAGAGGACGGGAGGAAATGGAAACAGTTGATCCACTGTGGCGACCCCTAACGGGAACAGCCGAAAGAAGATGATGGTGCTTTAAACAACGTATCTCATTTGGTGTTAGACTGGCCTTATCTATCCCATGGCTGATAATTATAAATGACCCCTATTGAGAACAACTGGGATTAAACCAGAGATAATATCAGGGAATTCATGCATGGGATAAAGCATTTAGGAGCTGCCTCTGTCCATTAGCAGTAGTGTGGTCAGTCCTGGGGGAATTTTTCTATCTCCTATCCATAGATCCAAGTTGCACTTGGATATGGACAGGGATGAACTTTGTTTTACATGGATGGGGAGTCTGTCCCAGAGCAGTGGTGTCTTATATGAGATATACCTGACCCTCCATCCATTTACTTGGTGCAAAACCTGTATAGAGGCAGACATTGAGCAGTATGTTGCAGGGTAGAGAAATCATGCTTTATGCTATTTAGGATGCATCCGGGATATTGGCAGGACCCATCAATGCAGCACACTTAGCTTTAGATAGTGATTTTAGGACTTGGTCTTGTGTGATACCTGGAGATGAGACAGCTTCAGGTATAGACGGAGGAGAGAAAGAGGTAAAGTTAGAGCTGAATTTATCAGCCAGTAGGTTTTCTATATCTTCAGCCTCAGTGTAGGCAACACCGTTCACAATAAGCTCAGTGCATTGCTGCATTGTGCTTTTGATATTATAAACATAACTAAAAAAGGCCTCATGATTGTCTTTGGCTTGGGTAGTTATTTCAGTCTCAGACTTAGCTTTGGTGGATTTTATTAAGCTCCTGAGTTATTCTGAAAATCACTCATCTTACTTATGGTCAAAATTCTTTCCCTTTTAGTGTAAACTTTGTTGATATTATGGTTCCACCATGTGGGTTTGTTTCTGGAGTTTACCCTGTGCTTGCTTCCATGCAGCTGTTTACATGCTAGCCCAATGTGGTGGTGTACATTCCTGCATATTCAGTGGAGATGAGTTAACTGGGTTTGGTGGGGATCTGAAACTTGCCAATATATCAGTTAGCAGTATGTAGTTTGTCTTAGAGAAATTTCTAAATGTACCTTTGGTAGAAAGCATCTCTAGTTTTAATTTTATTTTCAAGGATATGTCTTTATGGTCAGACATAACAAGTGACAAAGATACACACGTGATGGTGCAAGATGCCACCATATTAGTAAGAACAAGATCCAAAATGTTGCTCCTCCTTGTGGGCACTTTGACTAACTGTTCCAGGGAGTTTGTGTTGACAAAATCCAGGAATCTCTGTGCTTGTGCACTAGTGATAATGTATGTGCACTAGTGATAATGTATGTGCACTAGTGATAATGTATGTGCACTAGTGATAATGTAGGCTTCTCAGGTTATAGATGAATAGTTCAGATCACCTAGGAAAATTATACGGGGTTTAATACTGAATTATTCTAGTTCCTCTAGATAGGCATTATAACTTTCTTGGGTCATAGAGGTAGTTGTATAACTAGCTAATATACAGTATGGGACCTTTCTGATGGTTATTTGGACTTAAAGAAGCTCTAGTGCATCACGCTGCTTTGACAGCCTTGATGTGAGTCTCTTTTAGTTGAAGACTGAATGTTTAGATTATGAATCCTAATATGGTCTGCTTTGTTTTACCAATGGCAATATTTACTGGCACCTGACCTCTGCCATCTGACTGTCACATTCCAAATGCAGAAATATTCTACTTTAAAGCACTTTACTCTTTTGTCTAAGTTACTAAGACTTCATAAGCAATATATTTAGAGATTCTGGGTCTGATAGCAGAGCCTCAATATTGGGGGTGTAAGGGGGGACACCCTTCTGTCAAACATTTACTGTCACATTACACTTTTTAAGATGTATTAAATGGTCTTCTGTGTGACTGTAAGATTGTCCTTGGTACATGAGATATGTTGCATTTGCCTTTACTAGGTTCTAATAGACCCACCTAAATGATACATTTCCCTAGCTATTTGATATGATGAATATTTTAATTAACTTTTTGCACGCAAATCTCCTTCTTGTAGATAATGCATAAAAATGCTAAGTTTGTGACTGGGTGCTGCAAAACATAAGGCCTATAATTTTTATACCCCATACTCTCTCTGCGCAAAGGGATAGAGATCTTATTGGGGTCCAGGTGACCTAGGGTCAGTTAATGGCCTAGGCAAGTCAACAAAGAGATGAAGGGAATGAGTGATAGTCAGATGGTGCACTCATCCTGCAGGAAAGAAGGAGGTCTGATCTCTACAATATCAACATCATGTCATGTACTGTCTTTGACTCTGCTAAGCAAGCAGTGGTACCCAGAGCTTCATGCATGGAAGCACACATGCTGAGGAGTTGGAGGATTGCAGACCCCTGTGGTGATGGGGCACACATCAGACACCAGAGGAAGGTTAAATGTTTTTAAGGTTTTATATAAGGGTCTATATCATTTAATCAAAATAAGTGTTCGTATAATACATATTCATTGAACACTTGTTGTGTCTTTCGGCTTATCATGGTTAGGGGTCGCCACATTGGAACTCCAATCCGCTAATGTTTGGTAGTGGATTTTTATGTGCCGAGTTACCAGCCCTGATGCACAACCTTCAATGAAGGCACGCCCATTCATGTATGCCTCCACACAGAAGACGCTCTAGCTGAGAATCGAACGGAACAACATCTTGCTGTGAGGCAACAACACTACCGCAGCACCACTACCGCGGGTACATATTCATTGAACACTAATCAGGAAAATTTATTTCAGCGATCCCTGGAATGTTTCCCAGGGTTAGGAAGCACTTGGCCATCACCAGAACTTTTCCCCACTGTAGTGTGATCTCGGAGTTGGTATATATAGTTAGGGGGGTGTGGGGGGGGAGCCCCTTGGGTGTGTTTGATTTAATGTGGTAACTGTTCCAGAGTCCTGGTGGGCAAGTGGTTCCTAACCATGGTAATAACTCCAGGGTTCACTTGAAGGAATTGCACTGATTAGTGTTCGATGAATATGTATTTCAATTAAGTGATATAGACCCTTGATATAAACACCCCTTAGCTGTGCATCATGCTGCATCCTTCATAAGTGAGGCAGGGATGTCCTCTGGCCCGGGGAACTATTCATTATTAAAAAAGCCCATCCTTAACATCAGATGCTTATGGTTTGGGGGGTTAAAATAGTTTCTCAGGCCCCCAGAATAAAGCACTGCCTAGCCCATGAAATAAACAGATGACAGGAACATAGGAACAATACTAGGCAAGCAAACACAGAGATTATAAGATGCATAGCCATTTACACCTTTAAGCAGACACAGTTAAAAGTTCTTGCCACCCATTTAAAGTACTTAATAGTGCTTAGCTCTTGAAATAGATTATGGCCATATGTGATAAACCTGGGTTAAATCTGTGAGTGTTATCCAGTCATCAAGATTTGCCTTAAAAGTAGGCAAAGCAGTATTTTGAGTGGTAACTTATTCCATGAAAAAGACTTCTAATTATGTGCCTTTTCATTGCAAATATTGAGGGAATTCAAGAACTAACCATAGTGGCTAAACCATAAAATATTCAAATTATTTGAATAAAAAATGCTTAGAATAGCAATGAAACATTCTCTTTAGCCGCTAAGAAAATGAAGCTTTAACAAGTCAAAATAAGGTTTTATAAACTTCATGAAACTAAGCAATGCTATGAATTCCATCTCACTTCCAAGACTGAAGATAACTGTAAAGCTTTTTACAGCTATAAAATGAAAACTGAGGGCAGTTACCAGGACTGAGGTGTTGCAGAGTTCAGTGTGGGATAACACACTATGAACTCCAATATATTGTCAGCATCTCAACAACCTTGTAATTAAGTAAAACTCAAATGTTACTAAATCAATGCCACGCATTATTCGCACTACAACACCCAGTCTCCAAATCTCCGCATGTCACCCAAGAGTAACTGGTGACACCTTATCTATGGTTAATATTCCAATTTCATGGGTAATTAGATACTTTTCTACTGGCATTAAACAAAACCTGTTAAACCCAGAGTATTTCTTACTGAGCACGTTTTCCCACTGGCTTCATCCCTAAAATGTGTCAGCAGGCCACATAGCTCCCATCCACAAGGGTGGCTTTAGAGCTGCACTTGCAAGTATCATTTGCAAGGTTATGGAGAGGATAATCATGGATGTAATTCAGAAGAATGTTATTAATCTGCTGTTCCTAAGCTTGTAACAGAATGCCTATCTTTAAGGTAGATCATTTCAATTAAAGTTGGTTACCTTCCTTGAAGAAATCACAGCTGCCCTAGATAAGGTATTGTTGGAGTAATCATTATATTTAGATCTTGCCAAAGCATTCACTGTCATTCCCATAGAGGGATCATAAATAAACAGATTAGGGTGAATACTTATGTGATCTGGTATATAATCAACTTTCGCTCTAGAAGAATTCATATAATAAAGGTTTACATGTAATTATCCACACCACTCAAAGTCACCTGGGAGCGTTACGGGGGTTGGTACACAGTCCTTGACATTTTGGAATCTCTTTCTTGAATACCTGACTGACACCAATATACTATGGATTACCAGGTTTGCTATCGATTGAAAACTCTAGTGTGTACCCCACAGATTTCTCAGTACTCCAGCAGAGTCTGAATATAACACCCTTTTGGTTAAGCAAAGGCTGACCACATGAATTAATGCAATATAGTCACATTTGAAAAGCAAATCATTTGTCTAGCTTACTATACCAAAACAAATTATACTTATACAAATATAATTATACAAATCATTCATCTAATCAGCAATTCATCACTGTAATAACACCTTTACTGTAGCTCACATTTATTGTCAGATGGTTACCTGGTCAGTTTGGGGGAATATTGCTCTGCTTTAGATCTTGCTGATTTAGCCAGTCAAAGTCAAGTCAAAGAAAACTTTATTGTCATTCAGAACTACACAGCAGTGTAGCTGAACAAAATTACAATGCTTCGTTCTCAATGCAGAAAACGGTTACACATATAGATGGAGAAAAATTAATAAAATATCACAGTAGAATAAGTAGCAATTAGTAAGTAAAGTAGGACAGCAGTGACCCACACCCATCCCAGGACAGGAGACAAGGAACAATATAAAGGTAATATTGTCAAAGTAAAATTGAAACAGTAGCAGCATATCTATGATTAGACTGAATTATTGCACAGTTTGTATATTGCACTTTACAGTCCTTCAGTGTGTAGGTGAGCCACCTTAGTATTGCACTTAGTTATTGCACATCCATTAGATAAGCCCCTTGATAGGCTTGTTATGTAACAAACATCATGGTTCATTTTTTGCAAGAGTTCAACAGTCTAATGGAGAGTGGAAAGAAACTGTTATTTAGTCTGCTGGTCTTACAGTGTAGGATTCTGTATCTCCTGCCTGAGGACAGGTGAGTGTACAGACAATTGACAGGATGTGTTGGATCACTGGAAATCTTTTTGGCCCTGCCGATGCACCGGCATTTGTGCAGATCTTCCAGAGGTGTAAGGGAGGTGCCAATGATTCTTTCTGCCACCCTTACAACTCTCTTGAGAGCCTTCCAATTCTGATTGTTACAGCTCCCATACCAGACTGTAATGCTGTTGGTCAGGACACTTTCAGTGGTGCCGCTATAAAAGGTCTGAAGTATGGAGCTTGGTAATTTTGCCTTTCTAAGTTTCCTTAGAAAGTGCAAGCATTGTTGAGCTTTTATGACTGTGCTGGATACATGGACTGACCAGGATAAGTTCTCCGTGATATGAACACCCAAGAACTTTGTAATCTTGACCCTTTCCACTGTCATCCCTTTCATCATTACAGGTTTGTGTGGTACTTCAGATCTTCTGAAATCAACAATCAACTCATTTGTCTTGCTGACATTCAGTGCTAGATTGTTGCTGTCACACCAGACCAGAGTTGATCAATATCATTCCTGTTAGACCTCCTCCTCCCCGTCTTTGACTAGGCCGATAACAGTGGTGTCATCCGTGAATGTGATGATCCTATTCATCTCGTGTCTGGCCATGCAGTCATGTGCCAGCAGATTGAAAAGAAGAGGGCTTAAAACACACCCCTGTGGTACTCCTGTGTTCAGGATGATACTTCTGGAGCTGTTGTCTCCCACACAAACCTTTTGCGGCTTTTCAGTAAGGAAGCTCAGAATCCAATTGCATAAATGAGTGTCTGTGGCCAGTTGAAGTAGCTTCAATATCAGATTCTGAGGGATGACAGTGTTGAAGGCAGAACTGAAATCGATGAATAGCAGTCTTTCATAGCAGTTTTTGCCTTCTAAGTGGGTCAGTGTTTCATGGAGAGCCCCTGTACTGCGGTTTGTCCTGTATGTGAATTGCAACATGTCCAGTGTCACAGATAAAACTGAGGCTATATGATCTTTGACCAGCCTCTCCAGGCACTTCATTACTGTTGAGGTTAAAGCAACTGGTCGGTAGTCATTCAGAGTTGTTGGCTGTGGTTTCTTGGGTAGAGGAATGATAGTCATCTCCTTGAAGCATTTTGGAAAATTGGCTAGATGGAGTGAGGTGTTGAAGATGTCAGTGAGTACTGGAGCCAGTTCCATCACACATTCCCTTAGTACCCAGCCCATGATGTTGTCAGGGCCAGCTGCTTTCCTTGGATTGACACGTTTTAGGGTTCTGGTGACATCGATTTGTATTGAAGCTCAGCACCATTGCATCCTTGTCCAGGGATTCTGCATGCTGTTGTTTTATCAGCATCAAACCTACTGAAAAATTTGTTCAGTTGGTTCAGAAACTCGATGCTATCATCACATGAAGCTGATGTAGGCTTGTAATTGGTGATGGTTTGAATTCCTTTCCGTAGTTGCTTGGTATCCTTCTGGTCCCTGAAGTGGCCTTGGATTTTTCTGCCATAGGATCTTTTCACCTCTTTGATACCTTTTTTCAGTTTGGCTCTGGCCACACTTAAAGCTTCCATATCTTCGGATTTGAAAGCTGCATTTCTTACTTTCAAGAGCTCATACACCTCACTAGTTAGCCAAGACTTTTGATTTGCCCATACGGTGATGAGTTTGGTGTTTGTTACATCCTCCACACACTTAGAAATGTAAGCTGTAACTGACTCAGTGTATGTGTCCAAATCAATATGGTTGTTTGTCACAGCAGCCTCTCTAAACACTGACCAGTCTGTACAGTCGAAGCAGTATTGTAGAGCTGAGATTGCTCCCTCAGATCAGATCCTTATTTGTTTTCTAGCCAGTGTACTGGTTTTCAGTATGAATTTATAATCTGGAACCAGCATGATGGCTAGGTGGTCAGAGCTCCCTAGATATCGATAAGGTTTGGCTTTATATGCACCTTTGATGTTAGTGTAGACCTAATCGAGTATATTTACCCCCTTCTGTCAAAGTTTACATGCTGGTGGTAGTGGGGTAATATAGTCTTTAGGTTAGCCTGATTGAAGTCTCCTGCAATTACTATTGCATGCTCTGGATTTCTGTTTTGCAGGTCACTTATAGATTGATATAATGTGGACAGAGCATCACTGACGTTTGCATCAGGTGGGATGTGGACTGCTGTGATGCATATTCCATTGAACTCTCTTGGCAGGTAGAAGGGCCTGCATTTTAGTGATAGAATTTCAATGTTTTCTGAGCAGAAGGTGGTGGTCACTACACAGTTGCTGTACCAGTTGTTATTAACATATATGCACACTCCCCCTCCTCCGGACTTGCCGCATAGTGACTGAATTCTGTCTGCTGTGAATAAGGTCATGCCCTCTAGATTTTCTGTGCTATCACTGACATTTTGGTTTAACCATGTTTCAGTAAACACAAATAAATTGTTGTTTCTTACCTTGTTTTGTGATGAGTGTTCCAGTCTTAAGTGATCCATCTTATTTTCAAGTGAGCGTACATTGGCTAGTAGTATGGAGGGCAGTGCAGGCCAGTGAGGGTTTACCTTCAATCTGACTGTAATTCCTGCTCTGGTGCCTCTTTTCTGCAATCTGGTACACGTTTTCCTTTTTTTGTGACTAACAGTTGCTATGAACATGCGATCTGCTCGAAGTTTGCATTCATCTCCATGTTCCAGCAAAATCCTTAGATGTAGTAGTTCTTATAGTATGTTTGAGCTTACAGGCCTCACTGTAAGAAGCTGGTCAAACCCACAGCATAATGAGAATGCAGATCCAACTTTTAACAGATTCTCAGTCCGCAGTCCTTGTTTACAATGCCTCTGTATGTATGCTCTTAACAAAACACCTTTTACAACTTGAAAGGATGGTAAAGTCCATGATGAAAAGAAATGAGAGACTTGGACATCTGAGTTATTTGAGAAGTTTAAGGAGCTGTCCTTGGTCCCTTAAATTCTGGGCTATGAAGGCCAACATGTTGCTAGGACAGCCAATACACATGCAAACATAGTCATCGTCAAATTCTCTACTAAAAGTAGCAGCAAGCAGGACTGATTTATTAGCTGATGTCTCCCTTATTTTGAGAATAAGTTTCCCCCTCCCCAAGAAACATTGTTCACCACTATCCACCTTTATGAAGCAAATAGATGAATACAGAGGCATGGAAAGCTCCGTGAAACAACTGTAATCAACCTTCTTGACACCCTCTAGCTGCCAGTTTGTATATGAACCTATGTATAATGTATCCAAAAGATTACAGAGATAGTGTAGTCCCCACAGTACACAATATTGTGAAAAAAAGAGTGACTATTGAAAGTGCAGAAATCATAAATGAGGTGTCTGGAAATATGGAACTGTAAGTCTGAATGAGGAGAATATGAACATTGAGACTGCAGTATCAGTATCTCAGAGCCCCCCCCCCCTTCTGAGGTACAGTAATCTCAGAGTATAAGTAGATAGATAAATAGGTAGATAGATAAGTGACTGGGAGTAAGAGGCTGCAGCCCCCAAATACTGGGGAATGCAGGGTTACTCCAAAAATGATTGAAAGGAATAACTCTGAGTTTTGCAGTTCGCTGTTTTCCCCCATGGATCATAATTTATTTTTTGAAGTGATAGTTTTCACACTCCTGATAGGAAGTTGTGAAGTAACACTGTTCAACAGTCTGATTCATGACAATTCTTTACCCTGTGGTTCTCTGCATGCAAAATGCAGAAGCCAGGTTTGCTTACAGAAATGTGTTAGAATTTTACTGGCATCTCTGGAGTTATAATAGATATCAAGTTCAAGCACCAAAATCATTTATACATTTATTATGTTATATTCCATAGCATCACAAGCAAGACAGAAGTTGCAACAGTTTAATATATATGAAATGTTACAGAAATGAACAGATTTTAGCCTACACCCTGCCGCCCCCTCTGTAAAAAATAATCTGTGAAACTTGTAATATCAGCATAACAGCTTCTTGGCTGCTGAAACCTGTAGTGATCAGCTATGATGGCACATAACTAAATCCATACACAAAGAATGTTCCAGAAAAACTCATATGACCTCTGTCCCCAGCTCCTATAAAGCATTAGTCTGTGAAGTGCCAGTACTTACCTGGCCAGGCAATTACATTGTCAAGCAGTGCAGAGTACCTGAAACAGTAATGCTGGGTGGTTTCCTTACAGAAAACCAATTGATTTTTTAGTTAATTTACAAATTTCCGTCTGGTTATATAAAGAAAAGTTCTTACATTATTGTATTCTAGTAACAGCAGTTTATGGCAACTGATCCTCTAAAAGAAAGTAAGAGTGCTGGGTAAAGGCCTCAGTGGGATGGACATGACACAGACCATCAATGCAGCTTTATTTTTGAACAAGTGAAATTTGCTGAGAAGTAGTTTTCTTTATTTCAGAGGCATGTAACTCAGGGACTGGGTATGCCTAGTACATGGTACAGCATGCTATAGTGACTGGCTTATATTTCCAGAGTAACCCTAACCCAGGGTTCAGCCGGCCTAGTCTAGTCTCTAGCCACAAAAACACCCTTAATCACCCTACTTTTAACCCTTCATGCATCACACCCTCGTAGCTCACCCAATGAAGGATCTGAAATTATGGATATGCACTTTCCCAATTTGTCTGTAGCCAGTTAAGTAGCTATGGGTATATCAAGACAGTGTAACAATTGTCTAATGTTCATTAACAAACACAAAAACCTCAATGAACAAATACAGTATGTGAGAGATGTATAAACACAATGTCTCTAGAGGGAAAACTCAGAAACACACGTTACACCCACCACACATAGCATCTCCACACATAGACCTACTTATGCTGAGACACTTAAGTGCAATCTTTCCAAATCCCAAAGATGTCCCAGACATTCCACCTGGAAAAATTATTCTCAGCAAACCTGAAAGCACTCCACAGGAACAATACCTGACACTGGACATACAGCCATACCCAGTAGAGTCTCAACTACCAAGCCCATAAGGTAAGGCAATACACTATCCATGACTCCATTGCATGGTAGCAAGGGAAAATAACAGGCAGTTGCCTATCAAAGTAAGGATCTATTAAATTACACATGCACTCAAGTCATTGCACCACAGGTACCAGTATGATTCAGTAGTAGTCCATGTAGGAGAAAATCACCTGAGATGTATCTCCATAGAATATATGAAGAGAGACATCATGGAGCTCTTGGACTGTGTGTCACAGGTTGGTATGTGCTAGCACTGAGAAGCATACTACCTTTACCAAGGATGATGACACAATAAAAACAGAAGATGATTGACCTTAATAATTGGCTTAGTTTTTGCTGTTATTTATGAGGGTTGAATATTTGTCAGCATAGAAGGACATGGTTAACAAACTATGGTGCTTTGCCAAGGATGATCTGCACCTGTCCCCTCCAGGCTTTCAAGTAATGGCTAAAACATTGTCCACCCCGGAAAGCCTTTTTAAGCAATGCCAAATTGGCAAACCTTCCAACATACAAGTAAACTCACAAAATCAGGCTCATGTAGTGAGACAAGGAATCCTTAGGATGGAAAAAATGTGAAAGCCAGTTGTGAATACACAGTATAACTCCAGAAGAACAGACACAAGACTTTGCAGAAGTTTATAAACATACCAGTTATATTGATTAAAACTATAAAGCACAGCACAAAATACAATGGTTAAGCACATTCATCCCTTAATACATTGGGACTTCATCAGAACTATTTGACTTAATCAGTTAACAGCTTTTTATAATAAATTTAGAGCAGATCACGTGACTCTACTCCTAGACTGCTTAAAGAAACATGCCAACAAAAAAATGCCAAAATGTTGTAGAGTCCAAAATATATATTGTCATACATCATTAAAAAATCTAACATTTATTCCATAATAAAACATACTAACTAAACCTGTACAAAATATTACTAGAAAAGGTAATTACTAAAGAAAAGTATAACCACAGTCAGTTTATAGTTTAGCAGCTCTGAACTTCAGTATTGGGGCAGTAGAAGTGTATTCATTAAGTCCAGGAAAAGTAAACGCATTTAGCTTAAGTTGCCATATCAATTTTCTTTTCTCTAATTATGTCTCCCAACCATCCCCTCTGATGTTTTTGGAACAATTTCAAGTATACTGAATAGAAAATGTGTGTAGGATGGGCAGCTATTAGTGTGTTTGTATAGGGAATTGTTCAAATTTTTCTTAGAAATAGCATATAAATGCTCGTAGATTCTTCTATAAAATTGTCTTTCAGTTTTCCCTATATAAAAATGCCCACATCCTTCACAAACTGCCATGAATATAACATGTATTTATTTATTTTATTTTACATTTGTTTTATTAATATTAATATTCATTAATATCTTTTGAAGTACAGTTTCCATCTCCTAATGTAATTTCGGATGCAGGTGGCACTACTTGAATTTTAGTCTGCTGTAAGATGTATTTACATTGATTACCTGCTCCACACCATTTTGCCACCTTTCCTATTGGTTTGGAAAGGTGCTGCTGGAGGTATTTAATGTTCTTTCCTGTTTTAAACACAAAACTTGGTGTCTCCTCTAGTGCTGTAATCCTCTCCCTATTCCCTTTAAAGATACACCAATTTCTCTGAAAAATATTCTTAATGTCCCTAAAGTAAGTGCCATAGGGAATAACCACAGAATTTGTAAATACGTTCAAAATGGCTGTGTATTTGGATGTTTTCAGCTGATTGTCTGGTTGGTCATCCCCTAACAAGGGTTTGTACTTGTTATCCCAACAACTCAAAACTTCTTTACCTATTCTTTCCAAAAGTTCTAAAGGGTAGCCTCTTTATAGGAAAATGTTTGTCAAGTTATTAACTTTACCTTTGAAATTTCCTATATCCAAGCACATCCTGGCAACTCTAATGAGTTGTCCTTTAAAAATGTTCCTTTTTGTATATCCCGGGACAATTATTGTATTCTAAGTAGCTATTTGAAAATGTTGATTACCAAAAAATTGTAGAACCAAAACAACCATTCTCTATATCTTTGTAAATTGTTATATCCAAATAGTCAATTTTGTTAACAAAGTGGGTGTGTGTAAACCTCAAAAAGTGGTTGTAGTATTGATGAATGACAAAAACATCCTCTCTAACTGAGCCTTACTTTTTCCAAAGTATAAAAATATCATCCAAATAATGGAGATAGATGTGCTAATGTACATGATAGCTGTACATGACTAGGTTGTCAGACATCAGTGTGTAACTGGCACCCATAGCAAGTCTATATTACAAAGTCGAAGTCTGAAAAGAGCAAATGCTCTTATATCGAAACCAAATAACTGAAGCCACAGAAAATCGAACAGCTGGAACTGGGAAAAAATTTCTGGGCTATTGTTGGGACTTTGCCGTTTCCTGCACTGTGGTGCAATCTTGGAGTTGGTATATTTAAGTACAGGGGCACAGCCCCCCACTTTATGTTGTGTTTGGATTTGTTTTTATTTATTTTTTTTGGAGCAGTGATTTTTTTTTTTCCCTGGAAAAAAAATTGCTCTTCCATACGTTCGACTTTCTGTGGTTTCAGGTATTTTGTGACAATTTAAGAGTGTTCGCTCTTTTCAAACTTTGACTTTGTAATATAGACCCCCCCCCCCCATAGCAACTCCTTGGAACTGTTGGAAGTAATGAAATTATTGTATAAAATAATCTCCATCACTTCCATAATAAAATTATTTAGTGTCATCCAAGTTGGAAAGTTCAAGAATGGCAGCGAGAAATTATTTTAAACCCTCCTTGTGAGTTATGGATGTAAATAAGTCATCCACATCAACTGTTGAAAAACTACAATTGTCATTAAAAAAATCTTATGTAAGTTTGGTTAAAAAGTCTCACAAACCTCTTACAATATGTTTAACATGATTTAAAGAGTTTTTCAAAATCCGGTCGACAAAT
The DNA here is from genome assembly GCF_019279795.1 of Protopterus annectens. Classification (NCBI taxonomy): domain Eukaryota; kingdom Metazoa; phylum Chordata; order Ceratodontiformes; family Protopteridae; genus Protopterus; species Protopterus annectens. Next base: position 783,121,017 of record NC_056750.1, on the reverse strand, counting down.
ACTCATAGGGGTAAGTGACAGAGATGCCACTATTAATTGTTAAGGGAATTAATAATACTTTTATATATTTTAAGTATGCTAAATGCTAAAGGAATAACTTTAAATCTTCAGTGTAACACCTTGTATGAGGGAGTCATCTAGAAAAAAAATTAATTTTCCTGTAAGCTAAATTAATTTCATTCCTGGATACTAGTTCATATTTTTCACTGTCATGCAAAAAGATGAAATATTTGTCCAATATGTGCCATTTTTTCCATGATCACCATACCCCCAGCCTTATCTGGCTTCATAATTCTCAGTGTTTTGTCATCCCTTAATATATTCATGAGAATTATTTTTTCCTTAGTTAGATTGTATTACGTTCTCTCAAGATTTAAGAAGATTATATATTGCCATACTACAAGTTTTTTTCAAAGGTAGCCACAATTGAGTGGAGTGGTGGCTTAAACATACTTTTTCTTTTTAACATGGCATTAGAACTATTTGATGGGGTATCTAATCTTGCCCCTTGATCTTTAAACATCACCTAGAAGTTCAGTTTTCTCACATACAACTTTAATTCTATTAACACATCTGCTATATCTGTCTTTGAGGAGGGAACAAACTTGAAACCTTTTTTAAAAAGGGTGAAGTATGTTTTGATAATCTTGAGGCCTGTATAGTTATAAATGTTGAACCCCTGATAACAAGTGATTCTACCTTCCTCGCTGACTGCCAGTTTGTCAGCAAATGTCCTCTCATCCACGTAATGTGATTGTACTAGTTGTTCCTCTTTTAATTCCTCCCTGCCCCCTCTGTTTCTCTGACCCTTTGGGGTGTGTGTATGTTCTTAAAAAGGTTCTTGTCTGCATTGATTTTCCAACCTCTCAGACCTTCTTAATGGGGGGAAATTGTGTTCAAACTTCTCAGCGTTAAAATTATTGAAACTATTCAAATTCACTATATGCTCTACCATAGTTGGTTGTGCATTATACTCAGTAGGAGAAAAGTCACATTCAGATTCAAATCTTTCTTGAACATGTGTACTAAATGCAGGCTGAAATATTTTATGAATTGGGTAAACTTTACCCCGAGCGTACTCATACTTGTTCCTATTCAGTTTTTATTTTTTCTGACTAAATTCTGTTTAACATGTTTTTCCATCTTATCAAAAATATTATCATATTTCCACTGATTACTTTCAAATAAAAGGTCTTTAGTAATATCCTGGCTAAGTAACTTAAGTTCATCAAAGCAACTTTTTATCCTACTGTTAGACTTTAAGATGACTTGCAGGAATTCAATACCATGTCTATTGAACTGTCTGTTAGCGCTCTAATTTCAATGTTGTCTAACAACAAGCCATTAGGAAATTTAAACATTCTAAGCCTTTTAGTATCTTTTTCAACTCAGATACATTCTGTTAAAAACAGATTATCAATTTGTAAATTACGCACCTTATCCATTTTTTGTGTCCAAATTCATTTAACATAGTCCTAAAACCATGGTGCGGTTATAAATTATCATTAGTGTCCAAACAGAGTTATTTTGTGTACCACCGTTGAAACTGTTTGTTTCTATCTGAAATTCTGTCCTGGGCCATCATAAGTCCATGTAGTTCATGAGAAAATCCTCCTTGTGCTCTCGTTACTTTTCCGTGTTTTTCCTATGTCCTCTGTTGCTCCTAGTGACATCTTCATCAGGATGTTCATAGGTTCATAGGTAGGTACTGGGCTATCTGCCCAAGGGCATTTATAAGCCTAGCCAGAGTGTGTCGGCTTTCACCGCCCCATTGATTAATTAACTGAGCCTCTGTCAAGCATAGCCAATGAAGTGATCCCAGGGGTGTACTTTCTGTTACCCATCCACTCGTCAAGACTTCTCTTGAAGTGTGTTAGTAAGGGGCTCTGCCTAATGTAGTTAGGAATTTTGTTCCAAAGCATGGGGAGTCTTTGTGACAGGAATCTATCCCTCCAGCATGTTCTATTTATTGTTGTGGCGAGGTTTAGCTCACTAGAGCTCGTGGCTCGCAGTGACTTGGATTTCTTTAGGTGGAGCATGTCCATCAATTCTGAGTTGGACATGGCTTTGTAAGTCAGGCAGAGATCACCTCTGAGTAAGCGATATGCCACTGAGTACAGCCAGAGTTTTTTCAGTCGGGCTGCATAGGATATATGTTTGAGGCCAGTAATCCTCTTGGTGAGGTGCTTTTGTTGTCTTTCAAGCTGTTGCAAGTGTCTTGTGAGGTACATCCCAAATGGGGCATGGTACTCTATGATGGGTCTGATGAGTGACGAGTAGAAGGGCACTATAACCTCTTTATTTCTAGATGCAAACCCCTTAGTAATTAGATGGGCCACATAGAAGGATTTCCTAACTGCTTTGGCAATATGATTGTCAAAGGAGAGATTACTATCTACCTGGGTCCCCAGATCTCTTATTACCTCTTCTGTATTAAGGGGGCTGCCACCTATGTGGTAATTCATGGGTGTTTTGTTTTTCCCAAACTGGATGACTATGCATTTTTTGGCATTTAGCTTGTGGCCATGACTTTGACACCAGGTGTCTGTCTCAGTAAGGCCTTTTTGGAGGATGTCCGTGTCAGCCGGAGAGTCAATTATGGCTCCCAGTTTGCAGTCATTGGCAAACTTGGTTAGCCATAGTCCTCCTGTATTTGTCTGTACTTCTGAGAAATATATGCCAAACAGTAGGGGTCCCAGAACTGAGCCTTGCGAGACACCACTTGTGACTGGTTTAGAGTCAGACCTGGAGCCCACTATTCTTACCGTGTGAGTTCTGTCTGTAAGCCAGTTGGCAACCCATCTTGTGATGTAGGGGTTTATGTTCAGGCTGGTGAGTTTTTCTATAATACCTGAGTGAGGAACGGTGTTGAATGCCTTGGCGAGATCAAGGTAGGCTGTGTGAACCACCTTTCCCTCTTCTATGGCCTTGGTAACTGTCTCGAAGAAGTCATCCAGGTTTAGTAGGCATGATCTGCCCTTAACAAAGCCGAACTGGGTCGGGTCAAGTGTTTGGAGGTTCCCAATGTCTTTGTTAATGAGTTCCATGATGATGCACTCCATAGCCTTGCAGACCAGGCTAGTCAGGCTTATGGGGTGATAGTTACCAGGGTCAGTTGTGGCTCCTCCTTTGTGGAGCAGAATAACCATTGCTGTGCGCCATTCTATGGGCACATAGCCTGTGGAGAGGCTGAGGTTGAACAGCGTGTTTAGGTGGGAGGTTAGTTCGTTCTGTTGTTCGTGCAAGACGCAGCCTGGGACACCATCTGGCCCCATTGATGCTGTGTTTTTGGCTTTTGAAATAGCTGTTTTCACCTGTGCTTCTGTGATTTCTGGGACACTACACTTTTCCAGTATTGTTGTGGGCCCTTTTAAAGGTGAGAGGGAGGTGAAGTTTGCACTGAATCTATCTGCCAGTATGTTGGCAATATCAGTATCTCAGAGCATATCTGCGAGTTGCCACTTAGATTTTTGACATAGCTAAAGAAGGCTTTGTGATTATCTTTCGAGTCCTTGGCTATTTTTCTTTCGAAGTTAGCCTTGGATGATTTTATTAGGGACCTTAGTTTCTTACTGTACTGATCAGGGATGTATTTCCTTCTTGGGATTTACTTTTTTTATGAACTAGTTTCCTCCTTCTATTGTATAGCCTGTTTATTGCAGGGGGTCCGCCAAACTGGTTTCCTTCTCTTAGAGGTGTGAGTCTTGGTTTTGCTAGGGATGGCATGATCCATGCACCCTTGTAGGTGCTCATAGAGTGCATTTGTAAAGGTTTCTGCATCTTGGACACTGTTATCCTTTAGCGTGGGGGCTGTGAAACTTACCACCTCTGACTTAAGTAAGGTGAAGTTTGCTTTAGAAAAGTTTATTACTGTGGTTTCCTTGGTTGGGGGTGGTGGTGGGGCATGGACATCCAGGGTGATTAGTTTATGGTCTGATCTAACCAGTGCCGGGTTGACCTCCAGTACGGAGCACCTGTCGCCCATGTTGGTGATGACCAGGTCCAATATGTTGTGGCCTCTGGTAGGGGAGTTTACCAGCTGATCCAGGGCATTTGAGTTGATAAATTCCAGGAAGCGCTGAGCCTGGGAGTTTGTACTCAAGTAGTTTTCCCAGTTCATGGTGGGGTAATTGAAATCTCCCAAGATCAGGGTGTTCGGTAGGACCTTCATGTTTTCCAGTGTCTCAGGAAAGGTGGAGTGGTGGTCCTGGGTCATGGCGGGTGATCTGTAGCAGGCCACAATTTGCATTGCAGATTTGCATGCATTGGATGATCTCAGAGGTATCATGCTGCGCCACTAACCTGGAGGTGTGAGTATCCTTGATGAATATGGATACACCCCTCCTTTTGTGTTGTCCATGTTCTGTGGCCGAAATGTGTGGTATGAGTTGTAACCCAGTAGTGCTGGAGTGCTCTCTGGAGCCTTGAAGCAGGTTTCAGTTACTGCACAGATGTCAACGTTCTCCATACTTAGGAGTGCGCATGCATTTTGAGATTTAAACTTAGTATAACCCAGTTTTTACGGAGGTGAGTTTGAATTTTGCCTTGACTAAAATGGCACTATGGGGCAGCAAGAGACTTGGCCAGTCGAGCATGTCATCCCAGGCTGACAGACACTGGATCCCCTTTGAATGACACAAGAAGCTTAGCCAATTGTTGAAATTGATCATTTTTTCTTTATACTGAGGTATCATTCTTGGTGAGGGCAGGATGCTGAGTGCTTGTGTTATGTGGCGGATTATGGCTCCTGACAGGCAGCTAACAGTAACCTTCTCCTTGTCCAGCCTAGTGAGTGGGGCATCAGTGTGCCTGACTATTGAGTCACCTATTACTAGTGTGTTAAGTATGTTATTTTGCCTTAAGGGCTGTGATTGTTATATGTTGGTGTCTGCTTTGGAGCTCTATTTATATGTATCTTTTGCCAGTGCTGATTTAGTAGGTCTATGTGAGGCTGGAGGTGTGGTGCAAGTGTTAACCTTCTCCTCATGACTGTCTGTTCCAGTCTTGGGTGGAGATACCTTAGCCTCCAGTTTGGCTGTATAATTGCATCTCTCACATATGTTAGTGTTTTGTGGTAGGAGGAGATCGCTGTCTGTGTACATGAGACAGTTGTAACATTGCCTCAGAATACCCATATTCACCATCTGGACTGGAGAGTACACCTGATGTTGCCCTTTGGTCATGCCTGAATAGTAGGGTGAGCTGCTTAGTCGCTTGGTTGGTATGGGTGGATAAAGAGCCTTGCCCTGCTGGGCAGTCAAGTGTCGGGGTATATTAGTGCTTGCTGTTAGGTCTGAGCAAGTGCTGGACTGTAGGATGCTTTTTGAGTGCTTAGGTTGAGAGTTAGACTAGTTTCAAGTGAAAAACTGAAGGAGACTTTTTGGAGCCAGGAATAATTTAACCCTAGCTAACCGGTGCTGCCCGGTGCATAAAACCATGCAACGCGTTTTTTAAACTACTAACTTCTGGGCTGGAACCACTCCTCCAGACAGAGATGGTTGCTCAAAGTTCCTCACAGGAGGTGAGAGAGAAACTTCTCTATCCAAGTAAGGTATGGGCAACTCAGAAACTTGTAACACAGCCCTGAATTCAGCACTAGCCTGAAAACTGGACAATAATAGCTTAGAAAGGTGGGAAACAAGAAATTTATTTATTTGATTTTTGTTTGAAAAGATAAGGCAAAAACAGTAAAAAGTACACGACTACAAGTGATCAGAAAAGGCTATCGCACTTTAGTGTGTAGCCTACAACAGTTAAACAATTTATTTAAACTAAAACAACTTTTTAAAAGTGCAGGCAGTCAAATAAGTACAATATGTGAAAAAAAACAAGCTTTTAAATCACAATAAGTGCTGGAAAATCAGCGTTTAGGCGGAAAACAGTTAAGTACCGCAAGAAAATACCGATAACTGATACTCAGTCACTTCAAAGTCTCTCTTTTAAGCTAGAAGGCTTATATCAGTTTAAGGCTTTCTAGTGCTTTCTAGTAGGTTAGTTACAGGAAAGATGGGAAACAAGCGCAGATGTGGTCTTTTAAACCAGAAAGTTGAAAGAGATGGACAACTTCCCGAATGGTCAATAAACTACAATTCCTGGGCCAAGAGCCACTGCTCTTGTGGTAGACAGGCTACCTAGTACTTACCACTCCCACTGATAAGCTAGAAGGCTGCACTCCAACAGAAGGACTTGGGGGGATCAGAAGCTTACAAACAGTCCTGGATACAGCAAATCTGTACCTGGACTAGACTATTTATGAGAAAGGTGGGGATCAAGCTCAAACACGGGCTTTAAAACCAGAAAGTTGAGAGAGATGGAAAAAAAAACTGCCCAAACGGCCAAAAATCTACAATTTCTGGGCCAGAACCACTCCTCTTGTCGTAGACAGGCTACCTAGTGCTTACCACTCCCACTGATAAGCTAGAAGTCTTCCCTCCAACACAGTAAGGCTTGCAGGGCTCAGAAGCTTACCAACAGTCCTGGATACAGCAACTCTGTATCTGGACTAGGCTAGTAACAGGAAAGGTGGGAAACAACTTTTAAACCAGAAAGTTGAAAGAGATGGGAAAAACTCTCCAAATGGCCAGTAGCTACAATTTCTGGGCCAGGAACCACTCCTCTTGTGGTAGATAGGCTTACCTAATGCTTACCACTCCCACTGATAAAGCTAGAAGGTTTCCCTCCAACACAGAAAAGCTTGGGGGGCTCAGAAGCTTACAAAGAGTCCTGGATACAGCAAATCTGTACCTGGACTAGACTAGTTACAGAAAAGGTGGGGAACAAGTGCAAATGCAGGCTATTAAGCCAGCAAGTTGAAAGAGATTGAAAACTGCCTAAATGGCCACCGATAAACTACAATTTATGGGCCAAAACCCACTCTTCCCGTGGTAGATAGGCCACCTGATGCTTACCGCTCCCACTGATAAGCTAGAAGGCTTCCCTCCAACACAGAAAGGCTTGGGGGGGCTCAGAAGCTTACAAAGAGTCCTGGATACAGCAAACCTGTACCTGGACTAGATTAGTAACAGGAAAGGCAGGAAACAAGCACAAACACAGGCTTTTGAATCAGAAGGTTGAAAGAGATGGAAGAGCTTCCCAAACGGCCAATAAACTATAATTTATGGGCCAGAAACCTCTTCTCCTGTGGTCGATAGGCTACCTAGTGCTTACCACTCCCACTGATAAGCTAGAAGGCTTCCCTCCAACACAGTAAGGCTTGCGGGGCTCAGGAGCTTACAAACAGACCTGGATACAGCAAGTCTGTATCTGGACTAGATAAGTTACAGGAAAGGCAGGAAATAAGCTAGGAATTTTTTTTTTATCAGAAAAGCAGATAAAACAGCAGTAAATACAATTCAAATGCAGTGCAGGCTAGCACACGTATATCAATATTACAGCAAATACAGTTTAATTAAATGCAATTAAATTAACAAATGACTAAAAAACAAATGCAGAAGGCATTAAATTAGAAGGCTACTAACAAGCAGTAATAAGTGCAGAGTAAGAACAACTGAACAGATAGCCCGCAGAACAGCAACTAAGACAGTTATAGTAAGAGCAGCTGAAATATATATATATATATATATATATATATATATATATATATATATATATATTTGTTTTTTTTTTGAGGGAGGGAACACAGCAGGATTAAGAGGCTACAGGGATTGTCCTTCTCAAATGCTCTCTTTGTACACAGTAGGAGTGCCTATGATCTCACTGCACTCAGTTGACTGAGCAAATGAGATAGGCCCAGAAGGAGTATCCAAATACAAATTTACAAGAGGGGCGGGCAGTTTCAAAGCCACCAAGACAAGAACAGGGAAGGTGGGTGGGAAAAACAGTGGAGACACAAGAGACAGAAACAGAAACAATACAGCACCACTATAAATAATAGGCAAGTGTATAAAGTGGCAAAATATGTACTTATCAGTTTGAAATAGATTCCAGCTCTGCACAGCAAGTCTGTCAGCTTTCCAACAGTTCACCAAAATCAAAAGACCGAAATTCAAAGATGGGATTGGTGTACAGTACTTTTCTAAATTATAGTTAATTTGTGTGACTTGTTGCTAAAGTAATGTAACCAACTGTGTTAAATCTCCTTCAGGAGGGCTGATATTGTGTCCAGAACCATTATGTAAAAGTGGAGCAGCAGCACCCTTGAGAGGTACAGAACATGCTCCTAACAGTCTATCTATAATAGTACAATCCTAAAGCTGTCTAATTGAGCACTCCCATGCTGAAAATGATAAACCAAGGACCAAAAGCACTTGTATCAACAGCATGTATCCGTGTAGCCAAATATAACACCAAGAAACTCAAAAAGGCAGGATCACATAGTGACAAAAGGAATCTTTAGGATGGAAAAAATGTGAAATCCAGTTGTGAAAAAAACACAGTATAACTCTAAAAGAATGGACACAGGACTGTAGAAGTTTTAAAAACACAACAGTTATACGGATTATATCACAGTACAAAATGCAACGGTTAAGCACTTTCATCCCTTAATACATTGGGACTTCATCAGAACTGTTTGAATTAATCAATTAACAGCTTTTTATAATAAATTTACAATGGTTCATGTGACTCCACTCCTAGGCTGCTTAAAGAAACATGCCAACAAGAAATGCCAAAAATATCATAGAGTCCAAAATATATCCTGTTATACAACATCATTAAAAATCTAACATTTATTCCATAATAAAACATATTAACTAAAACCTGTACAACATATTACTAAAAAAAGAAATTGCTTAAAAAAAAGTATAACCACTTATTAGTTTATAGTTTAGCAGTTCTGAACTTTAGTATTGGGGTAATAGAAGTGCATTCATTAAGTTTTCTTTTTTCCCATCGTAAGGATTCCTTGTTTCACTGCATTAGCTTGACTTTTTGAGTTTCTCTATGTTATATCTGGCTGCACGGATACACGCTACTGATATGCCAACATAACAAAATCTACCCAAGAAAATCTAAAGGTGTTACTGCTCAATGCCAGGAGTCTAAACAAGAAGCTCTACTCCCTGCAAGCTCTCCTCACATTGGAAAATGCAGACATCTGTGCAGTTACCAAGACATGGTTTAAAGCCACAGAGAGTATTTCATCATTGCAAGCCGTTAGTGCCTTCCACACATTTAGACCAACAACTGCATGGACAGGGACTAAAGGTGGCGGTATCTCAATTTACACCAATAACAAGCATACCTCTAGGTTGGTTAAACAGAATGACACACTGGAGTTCCTCCACATCCAGATTATGATAGACAAAGTTCCATGCCATATTATAGCAAGTTATAGGTCATCCTCTGTCTCCTGAAATCCATACCTCATACTTAGACCTATTGGAAACAGTCCTCATTCAACCAAATACTATACTCATGGGGAAATTTAAGCTGGGAATCCTACATGACTCCAAATCAGATTTGCAGGTGCAGAGATTCCTAGGCTTTGTAAACATAAATACCCTGGGCCAGTTAGTGTATATGCCTAATAGAGGTACAAACAAATTAGACCTGGTACTCATAAATATGGCAGAATGCTGCACCCCCACCCACCAAGTGTTGTGTTCCCTTTGAAATAAGAATCGGTTATGTAACCCCAGCAAATTCTGTAACAGTTAGAAACTGCTCCACAGCAAACTACCTTTTATTAATTGATACCTGGATACCTGCAGCTGCCTATGCAGAATTATTCACAGAAGCTCTGTACAACCACATCAATGACATGGTGAAGTAAGCCCGAAGCCAACTCAACAAACAAACCACCTTGGTAGAATCAAAAATGAAATAAGTTGCACAACAAAATAAAAACAGTCATGGCTAAAATTAGGAAGTATAACACAATAAAAGATAAAAACTCTCTCATCAAACTGAATAGACAATTAGAAGGGCAAATTTGAGGTAAAGATAGGATCCCAAACCAAAGATAACCATAATGTCTTTATCTATGTCCGAAACCTCAAAGGCAACACACTATAGTGCACCAATCTGTTGGTAAATGGAGCCACATTTCACGGAACTGGGTGATATAGCAAATCTTCTGGCTGACATATTCAGCTCCAACTTTACCTCCTCAAACTTCCAGCTGCCCCCAGGAAATACCATCTAACATAACCCTCCAACTTTCAGTAGGAAGAAGGTCTTAGTTGCACAGGATGCCTCCTAAATATCCTGAAATATGACCTGTCAGGGGCACTGTAGTCACTGTTCAGCCATACCTCCACACAGGCTTTGTACCATGCAAATGGAAGACTACAGTGGTAATTCCTCTGCACAAAGGGTGGCCCATCAGTGGATCATGGGAAAACAGCCCCATTAGTCTGACTAGTCTCATATGCAAAACCATGGAAGTAGTTATCATGGAAATGATTAAAAATGACATAGGAAACCTTCCAACACTGGGCTCAACCCAGTTTACATCAAAGACAGCTCATGAAAACTGAATATGATAGACTTCTTTGAGGAGGTCAGCAAGGCAATGGGTGAGGGCAAACAGTATATACTACCTACCTTGATCCATCAAAGGCATTTGATACAATACTCACTCTGCCATTGTAAGCAATCTTATGGAATAAGTCATAAATCCCTAAGTAACTCACTGGATAGCCAGCTGGCTTACAGACATGACCCAGGAAATTAGGATTGGAGAAACCAATTCCACAAGGAGGCTAGTCACCAGTGGAGTCCCGCAGGGATCTGCTCCTCTTTGGCATCCATTTTTTGGAAGTCAAGGCCATTGTTAAGGGCCTCATGCTTACCAAATTTGCAGATTATTTTGAGCTTGAAGCAATCATAGAAACCCCACAAGATTCTAACATCTTACAGAAAGGTCTAACACAGACAAATAACTACTGCCAAATCCACGGCTTAAATCTCAGTGCCATAAAATGTGTAATAGTATCTTTTGGGTAGTTGGCCACCCATGGAAACTACCTCAATGATAAAACACCCCTAAAAGTAGACATAGTCAAGGATTTGGGGACTCATGTAGATAGTTACCTGACTTTCAACCAGCATGTGTCTAAGGTAGTATAAAAATCATTGTTTGTCACTCATCTTATAAGTAAGGGCATGACATCTAGGTCCAGTGGAAGTTATCTTGTCTCTGTGCTCAGTCCTTATCAAACCCATCAATCAGAATCAGAACCACATTTATCAGCCAAGTATGCACGCATACAAGGAATTTGACTCTGGTCTCAGTGACTCTCCAAGTATGAATTACATAAATGGCATACATACAGCTGCTGAGAACAAGAAAATGACATACATGCAACTATTAAGAACAAGACAAAAAAGTAAATATACATACAAGGTGCAAAGTGCAACTCAGTGCAAGAAATACAATCATTATAACACTCCCTTCTGTATGTACCTATCCAGGCACATACAACAGCTGGAACATCCACAGAGGTTCCTCACGAAAAGAATACTGGGGGTAAGTGCAATATCCTACGCAGATCACCTCAAAGTCCTGTCTCTATACTTTGTTTTCTACAAACTGCTTAGAGGCAATTTTTGCCTGGCATACAAGGCATCCTTGGATCCCACTCTGATGGATCTTTTGCATATCCAGAAAAACAACATCCCCAGAACTACTAGATCTAAAGATTTAAACTTTGGTTGCAACTTAAATAGAACATATTGGGAGGGACAGGTATGAGTCTCAGAGAATCTCTATTCTTGGAATATGCTTCCCTTCCTTAATCCTATTCAAGTACAACCTGGATAAGTGGTTAGGAAATCAGAAATTCACCCCTGGTCTGATACCTATATCTCTGACGGACAGAGGCAGCCATTAAATCATGGCCTAGTAACCTATAAGTCTCAACTTGTGGGATACATTTGGGTTGCATGTTTGTTAACCTAGTACACACCTTTGAACCTATGCCAGATGGAAGTAGCAAACCTCACAAGGAGGTGGAGAACAATTTTTCTTAAGTGCATATATCAACTATATCAGAATGCAAACTGAGCAACATAAACAGATGCAGCGAAGTACAAAATAATTACCTCTAGATGTTATCATGCCTCTAAGCTTATTTGCTTAATAATCATGGACTAAACCTAATAATAACAGGGGCAAAGGCCCAAGGTCAGGAATGATTTTTAAATATTGTTCTAATTCATTTATTTATTTACATTTGTTGACTGGGGAAGTCTGGCTGAGAACAAAGGCCCCTTTTCAGCATAGGCCTGGGGATAGGAGCTCTAGTAAATACAATACAATCTAAATCTTTGCTATACAATATCAACAATGTCAGGCAGAAGACAAACTAAATTGTTCAATGTCAAAACAGATAAGAAGATAGTAACTATACATACAAAAGTAGGATTTCTATACTAATTATACTCTATACAGATAAAGTTAGACAAATAACTAAGCAGTAGAATAGGTGTCATACTACAAAGTACTGAGTCATTTAGAAAGGGAGCATAGCAAAAGGTTGATTTAAGTTTCAAATATAAATGAAAGGAGTGGCAAAAGAGTTAAGAGAGGCATAGGCTGAAGGTGGGACGGGTGAAATCACAGTGATTGTTAACAGAGTAGAGGACAGCAGAGGTATAGTAAAAAAAGAAGGAAAAAAAGAGATGTTATGCTTATCCTGGAGATGTGCAGGTACAGAGTCATGATGTTGAGAGGTGTTTTCTTAGATGGGTTTTGAATGCGTGCTGGTTTTCAAGAAGCCTGAGAGCATTTGGGAGTCTGAGTATAAAGTGACTCCTGATGTGTTTTGGGCTTTAGTGACAGAGAGGAGGAGTGTGTCTTTAGAGTGAAGAAGCTTTGGTAGGTTGGTAATGATAAAGCATGCCTTTAGTGTCGTATACTTATCAGAGCAGTATATTAGAGTATGAGCCAGTACCGGCTGACTGCAATGGGGGTGATGTGGGACTTCAGTCCAGTTTAGTTGCTAAAGGGTAGAGCAGTGATGAGTTCTAAATGAGTGATTTGCAGCAAAGCAAGCTGTTTTATTGTAGCATTGTTCCAGCTTTGTTTGTGTGGACATTTGCAGGTTAGTAAAGACTGGGGAGGCACATAGTAGGGTAGATAGGATGTAGGCTTTAGCTATGATTTCTTTAGTTTTGTCTGCTAGGCAGGCTTTTGTTCTATATAAGAAACCAAGCACTTGGTGTTATGTTTGTCAAATTTTATGTTGCTGTCAGTGTTTGGTATCTAAGGACCTGTTCACTAAGAGCATTAGTTAATGGTGTGCCATCTTCCAAATGATTGGGATAGAAGATGCTAGAATGGATCTAGTCATTAGTATTGATACTGGATGAGATAGAGCTTCAATTGCTATGCTTGTAGTTTCTAGTTTTAGAAGATATTTTCTTATTTTGGAGGTAGAGATATATTTATGGGAGAAGTGAGTTTCCATGAGGTTGTGTGGGTGGAGGGGTTTGGTTTAATGGTGGAGCTGTCTTTGATAGGAAAGGCTACATCTTGAAGGAAGTATTTATTCATCAACAATTCCAAATAACTTTAACAGTCTTCTGGAGAGGGATTAGCTTGTTGACTGTGGTCTGGGCCCAGCAGATTTTAGACCGATGACCAGATTTTTTTTGGATTATTTTGGTGTGCCTATTGTAAATTAATTTTAGTGCAGTTTTCTGCCATGTTTTATTCTGTCTTTGGGTTAATTACTTATCTGTCTGTAGTCTAGATGTTTCTCCTGGGATTTGCTGATGTGCCATGCTTTCCAGGTCTTGTCTTCAAGCAACATCAATTGCCTACTCTTTTTAGACAGCAATGTTGATAGATTAAAATTAACTCTATCTGATGGGAGTATGTTTGTTCACTATATTGGTAAAGGTTTGTTAAACTCAAGGTGGCTTAATTTAGATGAAGATTTTTTAACATATTCCAATTGTACTGTTTGAGTGTGAAGATGAAATTGTTTGCATTAAAATTTATATTGATATTCTTGTATGCATGGTGTTTTACTGGAGGGTCATTTAGGTTGTCTGGCATTGTGCTACAGTTGTAGATATTAGTGGGTTTAGTTGAGAGAATTCAATCCGGAGCAGAGGCCTTAAAGGAGGGCTTGTTATATCTTGGTGTATGTATGAGCCGAGATAAACCATATAGGTTAATACAGGTAGTGGGGCTATCAGATACAGTTTGGGTCCAGTCTATTTTAAGGTCCCCAAGGATAATGGTTTCTTGGGGTATATTGGTAGATGCTCATGATAGTATGTCCTGTGCCGTGCTGATATTACTGCCTGGGGGAATATATAAAGCTATGATATATATGGTCCTATAAGAGTTTAGTTTGAGTAAGGCAATAAGAATCTCTAAATGAGAGTTGCTTTTTCTGATAATGGGTATGTTCAGGTTTTCTGGTTATATAATAGCTACACCACCAACTGTTTTGATTTATGGTTTGCTTGAAGGATAATATATCCTGGTGGGAGGATTTCATTGTCTGCAATTTGGGGTTTTAGCCACATTTCTATGACAGACAGGATGTAAAGGTTGTAATGTGAAATGAAAGTATGCAGTTCAATTACTTTAGTGCAGATGCTTCAAAGGTTAATGCTTATAAATGTTGGGCATTTCACCTGAGTTGCAGGAGTGAGATGTTACACTATTAATGGTAGTGTGGGCCATTATGGGAGAGGCTGTACTGGCTGGACCTGGGATGGGGTGAATGTCACCATATAGTTGGGTAAAATGCCACTTGGTTCTAAATTTGTTCTTTCCAAACAGTTTGTGAGTTGAGTTAAGTTCTTTTATATATTTTTGTTTGAAAAAGATGAATGTGAGATATGTTGTGAAGATTTTGGGCCATAGGAAATGAAATGTGGGTGTAATTGCCTTTGCGAGCAATGGACTGAGCATTTGGGCACAAGGTTGGTGTTGAGAGGTGTATTGTAGTTAGTTATATGCTCCTGAAGGAGGAAGGAAGTGAACTGTAGTACTTTTAATAGCATGTTATTTATTATGAGACTGAATGGCTAGTTAGCTTATATTCTTTGCAGAGTGAAAGAGGGTTGGGTGGGGTTTAACATGCGAGTTGGGTTCAGTGGGTGGGGTTGTTGAGTTGTAATGTAGATGTAATCCAGGTGATAGAAAGAAAAAAAGGTAGGAAGTGGATAGTGGTTGTGTAGAAGAAGGGCAAAACTCTCGACTGTAAGCTGTTTAGTGATTGATGGTATTCTGTAGGGTAGAGATCATCTTAGCATAAGTGAAGATGATGTGGAGTGAGTGGGAATTGGAGGTAGTGTAGGGGAGCGGAGTGAGGTTGAGCGAACTGATTATGAAAGGAGAGGGGTCAACCCTGCTGGTGTTCAATGACCAAAAACAATCTATAGATCCCAACAAACTCAAAAGGATATCTGCCTGCTAACTCAGCTCTAGAAGACAGATGAAGTGAGTAACAGGGGTATTACAATTCAGGGACATCTTAAAACTGAACTTTAATCATATACAATGCTATGGGAGAACAGAGATTTGGCTGGGATAATCATTTGTGGGTAATCAATTTCAGCTGTGCATTGGCTGCACTTTACAATTATAAAGACATCTACAACAACTGGAAAGGCTGCAGAAATATCTCACAAAGATGATTACTGGCCTCAAACAGATGCCCTGCACAGACCATCTCAAAGAACTCCAGCTTTACTCCATCGCATATTGCCTAAACTAGGTAATTCAAAGGAATGTAGTTACCCCACCACCACCACCACGAGTGGTTTTCCACCAAAAAGAATCAATAAGGTAGAATGTGTAGGGATGCAAAGATAAGATTTCTTTGAAGTCTGATTGCTTGAGTCAATCGGGTACGACACTACAAGCTTACTTGCAATTGTTTCTAGTTTGGTTGAGCCTGAATGCAATAATAAATAGATTCTGTTAATAAATTCTAAAAAATGCAGTTTAATATACTGTAGAGTGAATCAGCTGGTGGGAGTTGATTTCACTTGGGTCATGGAGCAGAAAAGTAATTTTAAAATTGGAGCCATAACTGCTATTTCTGCTGGAGACCAAATGAGATGAAGGAAGGAACAATCTGGCAATTCAGTGAAATGCAGTTTAAAAGCAATCAGCAAGGGAGGACGTGTAGGGATACAATGACAAGTTC
Organism: Protopterus annectens; assembly: GCF_019279795.1. Lineage (NCBI taxonomy): Eukaryota > Metazoa > Chordata > Ceratodontiformes > Protopteridae > Protopterus > Protopterus annectens. The sequence goes on along the minus strand of NC_056750.1, from coordinate 783,104,938 downwards.
TTTAAACTCTGACTGTTTAAGGTGAGTCATAGCATTCATTTTATTTTTATTGGAGCAGCATTTACCTGTGGCCTATTACAGTACGTGTACAAGAAGGATACTATTTTAACCATATGTTCCCTTAGTTGGAGGCTAGTCACTGCTTTTTTTTTTGCAGGCTGCAAAAGTCTCAGCAGATGTTTGCACCTGAGAGAATTACTTTCACTAGGGATATTTTTGCTCTGCTAAGGTATAATATGCTAAAGTGTCAAAATGTCAAATAATGTAGTATAGGGTCTGAGGATAGGGGTGGGAGAGGCCTTCCAGCAGGTTCTACACTGCATTACAGTACAGAACACACTAATGCAAAAGTGAGGGAAAACAAGTGTTTGTAGCAATAAAAATATTTCATAGGTTCATAGGTAGGTACTAGGCTATTGGCCCTAGGGCCTACATAAGCCTAGCCAAAAAGGTACCCTGGCTTTCACCACCCAAGAAAATTATTTTCCTATGCCACTGTCGAGCAGAGCCACAGAAGTGATCCCTGGGATGAATTTCCTATTTCCCATCCATTCATCAAGATTTTTCTTGAAGAGTGCTAATGAAGAGCTTTGTTTGATATAGATAAGTAGTTTGTTTCAGAGTATGGGAAGTCTCTGGGGCAGGAATCTATCCCCTCCATCATGATCTGTTTATTGTGGTGACAAGGTTTAGGTCCCTAGAGCATGTAGCTCGGAGGGATTGTGATTTCTTTAAGTGGAGCATATCCAACAACTCTGGGTTTGACATAGCTTTGTATGTTAGACAGAGATCGCCTCTGAGTAGGCAATATGTGATGGAGTAAAGCTGGAGTTCTTTGAGACGGTCTGTGTAGGGCATCTGTTTGAGGCCAGTAATCATCTTTGTGAGGTATTTCTGCAGCCTTTCCAGTTGTTGTAGATGTCTTGTGAGGTACATACCAAAAGGGGAGTTGTACTCTATAATGGGTCTAATGAGTGATGAGTAGAGGGGAACAATGACCTCTTTTTTCCTGGATGAGAAACCTTTTGTGATGAGGTGTGCCACGTAGAAGGACTTCCTGACTACTGTGGTGATGTGATTATCAAAGGAGAGACTACTGTCCACCTGTGTCCCAAGGTCTCTTATCACACTTTCAGTGTTAAGTAGACTACCGCCTATGTGGTAGTTCATGGGTACACAGTTTTTATCAAAAGGAATGACAACACAATTTTTGGCATTGAGCTTGAGGCCATGCCTTTGACACCAGGCATCTGTCTCAGTGAGGCCCTTTTGTAGGATGTCCACATCATTAGGAGTTTCGATTATGGCTCCTAGTCTGCAATCATCTGCGAACTTCATTAGCCAAAGACCTTCTGTGTTAGTCTGTACTTCAGAGAAGTAGATACCAAACAGGAGAGGACCCAGGACAGAACCCTGTGGTACTCCACTTGTCACTGGTCTGAAGTTTGGTTTGGAGTCTGCTACTTTCACAGTGTGGGTTCTGTCAGTGAGCCAGTTGGCAACCCATCTTGTGACATAGGGATTTACAGCGAGTTTAGTGAGTTTATCTATAACTCCAGAGTGGGGGATGGTGTCAAAACTTGGCGAGATCTAGATAGGCTGTGTGAACCACCTTACCCTCATCTACGGCTTTGGTGACTGCTTCAAAGAAGTCTATCAGGTTTAGGAGACATGATCTGCCTTTTACAATCCCGAACTGGGTGGGGTCCAGAGTTTGGAGATTACTAATGTCTTTGTTTATAAGTTCCATGATGATACGTTCCATGGCTTTGCAGATCAGGCTTGTCAGGCTAATGGGGTGGTAGTTCCCAGGGTCCGTGGTGGCTCCCCATTTGTGGAGTGGGATAACCTTCGCTGTGCACCATTCAGTGGGCACAAAGCCTGAGGTGAGGCTATGACTGAACATGGTACTTAGGTGGGGTGCCAGTTCATTCTGTAGTTCATGTAGAATGCAGCCTGGGATATTGTCAGGTCCAATGGATGCTGTGTTCTTAGCTTTGGAGAGTGTGGTTTTTACCTGTGCAGCCGTGATTACAGGAACTTTGTATTCTTCAGCAGCCTTATTTCATCCTTGGGTACTGTGTTACACTGGTTTTAACTGAATATATCTGTCCTTATGTTGCTTTTGTAAAGCTGAATCAAATTCTGCTGTGGAAGTTCCTCTGGCAGTGAGAGTTTCTTAATACTTTTATAGCAGGAATCTTTAGGGCAACTATGTGCTCAGTACACTTACTGTATAGAGAAGCAGCTGGAGGGAGTTGCTTTCACTTGGGTCATGAAATAGAAAAGTCTTAATTGACCAACTGGTTTTACATCAACATGCATTTTGTTAGACAATAAGAATTATGAAGCTCTAGACAGGTTGAAAATATAAGGCAGAATAAAGCACATTCTGCAGTATCAGACACAACTGAGATCTATGGATATTATGACAGAGATAGAAATGCAAAGAGGTAGTAGGTGGCATTTGGGTGTTTTTCAAACTTGCCTGTTTTTTTACTCTTTTTTTTTTGCCTTGCAATGCCTTTGTTCACTTTTGTAACATGCACGTCTGCTGTCTGCTACTGAATAATATCCACCATGTCAAACAATAGCCAGTCTTGATGTATCCTCAGCAGCACAAGTAAGCATCCTTGTTCATTAGGTCCCAGGACAACTGGAAGTAGTATCTTTAGAGGCAAATTACATAGAAAAAAATGGGAATTGTGGGAACAATTCATGCAGAATAATGTTATGGAGCAGGAACAAGGTTTACGGGAAGGCAGGAATCAAATGAGCTATGTAATGTTGGATTGACAGTGACTGTACAGAAGATTATAACTGGTATATAATGTTTGCAGCTGAAAATATGTCAATACGTTTTTTCATTTATATAAATGTGTGATTGTCTATGTCATGAGTGATCATTTAATAAAGATGTCTCATTGTTTAAAAAAAAAAAAAAAAAACCTAAAACTCCAGGCAGAAAACAGTTTGCAGTCCTTCACGGAAACCACTGATAAGCTTGTCCTATTACTTTCTTATTTAACTTAACTTACTGTTTTACATCACTTTAGGCACTAATAATCTGTGCTTGACTCAAAATAGGAAAAGTTGCAGCAAACACAGACACCAGTTTCTTGAGCGCTTTCGTTCAATTTATTCACCAGAACTTCATGAAGTTCTGTCCGTGTTTGCTGCAACCTTCCCAGGCATATTTTTTGTGTGGTTAAAATAGGAAAACTGTTATGAAAGAACAATAGTAAATAGCCAAAGATTATTGTCTTATTAAACAGAATCGTGATTGCAAATGATTGTATGGATATTGACTACTACAGTGACGCAACACTTTAATGTAAAATGGAAAGAGAGATGCAAAAAACACTAGTGCCCATTCATATAATAAAGAAGAAAGGCACACAGAACAGCACTTATATTTTAATGTATTTGTGGTTTAACTGGATTAGTCCCACTTGGCCAGTTGCCTCTTTTCAAGGGAGACCTGAGGTAGTATTCATGGTGATGGGGAAATTTGGTAAGAGCATCTCTCCTACGCTTTTCGATAAGTGCTATGGGATCATTTACATCCACCTAGGTAACCAGCAACTCAAACCTTGGTTTAATGTCTCATCAAAAAGATGAGACACTCAGGAGTACAAGAGCAGCACCCAGCTCACACCCCCTTATGCTGCACTACTGTGTCACTACTGGAATGTTAATCCAGGCACCTGGTGTGGGATTAAAACCTACAGTCTTCTGATTTTTTCAGCAACAAATATGAGGGCGCTAACTGTTGAGCCACTGACACAGTATAAAACAGGCAAAGAAAAGCAAAGGTTGGCAAAGGGAAATGGCAAAAGCAACACATTCACTTGAAAATGTATGTAAAATCTGGAATTATGTTAGGTTGGCTGACACCAACACCCAAGCAGGCAAACCCCACTCAGCAATGCAGAACCATCAGCAAACAGACAAATCATCTACCATGCAGCAGCGCAAGTTCACCAAGCAGGGCAGTTATGTGTTGCTACACTATGCAGTTGTTATATGTGTCCCAGAAGTACACCCAGACCACATGCACAACAGGGTGCTTGTACGCATAACCGCAAGAACAGTAGTGAAGAGACCAGTATTGGTGGCAGCACATCTGCCAAAGTGCGACTCTGAAGAAGTGCGGTTCATATTTTTGATGATAATGTTTATGGGGTGTTGGTATCTCAGACGTACCATGTGGTATCACACATTTAACACTGATGCAAGATTGCCGGATAATAAGTATTCCCCAGCCTTTCACACTCACACACTTCATTTGTAATAGTTCACTTCTTAGTCTGTATGTTGTGGGTACCCTAGCAATGATGAAGATGCTGCTGCATGAGCCAGTGTGCAGCCTTCCTTTAATGATCATCCCTGCTCGTAGTTACATTTCACTTTTAGCCACTGTCTGTACTCCTCATCTACCAGTCTGTGATCTGATTGGTGGACGTGGTTTGCTACTGACACTGTGCCATTGGCAGGGGTGATTCAGCGAGGTGTCTTAAACTTACAAAACCTGAACAACACATGCATTTGTTAAGTCGAAAACTTTAAAATGTTAGTGTAAATATTCATTTCAAACTAAAGCATCTTTAATAGTTTTAGTCATCGCTGAAGAGCTGGTTATCCGTCCTATATTGGTGGCTACTGGGCAGTTTATGCTACTGTTGCAGTTTCTTTTTCCCTCTGGCTTGGTTTGCTGTTGTTGACTGAGGCTGGATTGATTTTGATCTGTGGTAAGACTGCTGTCGACTAAATGTCTGCAGAAAAAACAGTTGATATAGCAGAATGTGGATTGTGCTTCAGTTTTCATTAACTGTAGATTGATTCTGTTTGCTGTAGTCAAGTTGTGACTGATCTGAGGAGGGTTTAGTATTTTTACTTTTGGTTTCTTTGCAAAATTTTGTTGGCTATTTTGAGGTGCTGGTATGGAGAATTGGCAAGTTTGGTGTTGCAGCTTTGGTTGTCCACAGCTGGTTGTGACTCCATTTTTTTTTCTTTTACATCCAATTCCCTATATTTCTGTCAGACAGATTTTTATTTGATCGAGTTCTTTCTGCAGTGACAGTTAATTTTCAAATGCTGTTTTCTTCTTGGGTCAGGAATGCACAACTTTTAAACATTTTTTTTTCTTTTTCATATTTTGCCATGTACATTTTTGTCACTCGTTCATCTAAAACATATAACAAAAAGGTTTTGGGTTTCATTCAGATGCTTTAATACATACAAACATATCAGGATTGATAGCAGCATCATTAAATATGAACAAACTAGTTAACAAACAGAGCTTACATACATGCATGCTTACATCTCAACAGCGAACTACAAAATGGCAATAAGGCTCACAAGTGCTCAGTATTTATACACTTGTGCAAGCCCTTGGATACCTTCTTAAAGGTATATACAATTGATCTACATCCTCCCTCTTAAAAATATTGCCCTTTGAAAAAACAATATCAGAGTCAGACATGCATTACTATATACATTGGAAACAAAACACAACATTCATGTCCAAGTTACTTCATGTCTGCTACAGGGTTTAGAGATTCAACCATATCTCATAACATAACAGTTGGGATCAAACTTAACAATAGCGACAGTTTGCAGTGCACAACTCATATCAGGAACTTCTGGATTCATCATAAGAACAGGAATGAGCTCTGGAACTTCCTCTGGAATTGGAACACCAGACAACTCACTCTGAGATAGTCTTCCTCACAGGCTATCTGCTGTGGTATAGGCTCAGACACCGGTCTCAAATGCTTCCGATTCCACCTAAAAGTTGCTCCTCCTGGTTCCACAATGGACGATCTCAGCTCTGGACCAATATTTTTCACAACACCAATCTAATCATAACCTTTGGACGTTTGCATCCTTACCACCTCTCTCTCTCTCGTAATGGATTGAGCGGTTTGCTGGTCTCATCGTAGTAGGACATTTGGGATAGGCATTCCTCAACAGATTGGCTTTCACTGATCTGTTCTTGACACATGGAACCAACAATTGACTACTGATTGGTAATGTGGCTCTGGTTTGCCTTGACAGAAGTCTCTAAGCAGGTGAAGCATGATGTTTATCATGAGGAACATTTCTGAGATTCAAGAGATTTACTAAAACATCAGTATTTTCTCATTTTGACTTCTCAAGTAACTGTTTTGCACTTTGTGCTATGCGTGCTGCCAGACCATTTGACTGTGGGTACTCTGGACTACTTGTGATATGAGCAAAGCCCCATTCTTCAGCAAATCTTTTGAACTGTTGGCATCAGAAATAACTTTGTGTGGATCACCATGCACTGCAAAATGATGCTTCATCTTAATAATGACAGTATTGGATAACAGGCAAGGAAATAGGTCAATCTCAAACCAATTAGAGTAAAAGTCTACTAACACCAAATAATGCTGACCATTCCACTCAAAGATGTCTGTGCCTACTGTCGACCAAGGTAGTTCCAGAATTTGCTCAAGCTGAAGTGGTAACTTCTTCTACACACTGAACAAGATAAAAGTGCTCTCTCAATGTCTTGTGACATAGAAGGCCAAAATATTAGTTCTCCCATCATTTTGGTAGATTTGGTTCCTGGGTGACCACAATGCAAGATAGTAATGTATTCTGGTTGCAAGGACTTTGGAACAATTACTTTCAGACCTTTCATAATGATATTTTTGTCAGCCAAAATCTCATCTCTGCATGGAAAATAAGATTGTAGTTCTTGAGATAAACTAGATTGTTTGATAAAGTGGTTGAGCCTCTGTAAAACTGGATATGTGGCTGTGTAATGTCTTAGCACATCAAGACATGTGGAAGAAAGATTTCTCACTTCTATAACTTCAAAATCAAGGTTCTCATTTTTCTGCTGTTCTGTGGTGTTTCTGGGCAATCTGGATAATGCATCAGCAAGAAAAAGAAGTTTGCCTTTCTTGTAGACAGGATTGAATATGTACTTTTGAAATCACAGCATCACACATTGCAGTCTGGCTGGAGCTGAATGCATTGGCTTTCTCGGTATTGTGACTGATGGTTGGTGGTCTGTTTTGATCTGGATATGTCTACCGTAAACATAACCATGGAACTTCAAACATGCAAACATAATTGCCAAAAGCTCTTACTTAATCTGGGCATACTGCATCTCAGTTTGAGTAAACGTTCTCAATGTGTAGGCAACAGGTTGATCCTCTTGTAGAATGACTGCACCAAGGACAAATTTTGAAGCATCACAGGAAAGAGTTACTGGCTTGTGAACATCTTATTATCTGAGAGTTGGTGGACTTGCAATTCTCTGTTTCAGGACATCAAAAGCTCTTTGGTGTTCCTCTAACCAAGACCAGAATACATCATTACATGTCAGCTCTCTGAGCGGTGCTGAAAGTTGGCTCAAGTCTGGAATGAACTTGCCTAGGTAGTTGACCATGCCAAGAAAATTTTGTGGTGCTTGAACATTGTCTGGAGCTGGCTGTTTGCTTTGAAGGGTCTGGTCATAGGCCTGTACTTGTAAATAAGTGACCAACATAAGTAACTTCTTGTAGCCTCAATTTGCATTTGTGTGGGTTGAGCTTAAGATTCACTTGACATGCCATTTCTAGAACTTTTCTGAGGTTTCTGTCATGTTCAGCTTCATCACGACCTCCTACTAGTATGTCGTCTGCTATAATAGCACAACGTACCCAGAAAAAAATTTGCTCCACTGCACACACTGAAAGACTTCACTTGCAGAATTTTTCCCAAATGACATTCTCAAAAATCTGCACCTGACAAATGCTGTACTAAAAGTAGTGAGCAATGATGATTTCTTGCCAAGCTAAATTTGCCAAAATGAACTCTGCATCTAAGACAGAAAAAAATAGTGGCATTTGGCATAAAGGCTGCAACTTCTTTGACTGTGCACATTGGATGAGGTCTTTTTAGCACTTTGTTCAAATCTCATGTATCAATACATATTCTGATGTCATCTGAACTTTTCTTGTAACCTACCACCATGGAAGATACCCATTCAGTTGGAGTTTTAACTTGACAAATCACGCCTTGTCGCACCATTTTATCTAACTCTTCTTTAACCCTGTCCTGTATGGCTACTGGAACTTTTCGTGCTGGCCTGATAGCTGGACTGACCTCTGAGTCTAACTTCATGGAGTACTCAACTGGAAGTTTGCTGATCTTTTCCAAGACAAATTAGGCAGAGATAGAAAAAATGTGCTGGGTGAAATTAGAGTAGTGGTCTTTCAAGCTAGCATGATGGACTTCCTTATTAAATGAAAGCAGTCCCATTTTCAAACTGTCTCTGAGCCCTAATAATGAATAAATGTGCCTCTTCACCACATAAAATAATAAGTCGTAGCTTCTTCCTCTCTGCTAGAAGTAACATGAAAGCACTAATGAGCCTTCAGTTTGAATTTATTCACCTCCATAAGCAACAAGTTTTGCACACCTTGCCAAATCATGCCTTTCACCTTTACACACTCTAGCAAATGTTTCTGTTGACATAACATTGCACTTGGAATGTGTATCAGCTTTGAGCTCTGTGGGTTTGCCATTTATCCAAACAATACAAAATAATTCATTCTTGACCCTTAAATCTACAGCATTGACCATTTCATGAAGCACTAACACATGATCAACATGAAGAGTAGGCTTGCCATTGTCTAACTGATCAATTTGTTTCTTAAAATGTAATCTGGCCCTTTTGATTTATAAAATCTGTTGAAATTATTCCATTTATTCCATTTGTGGCATTGCTAACCAAAAGCTAAACATTTTTCCTTTTTAGATTCATGACTTCCACCACAATTACGACAGTTGGCAATGAAATTAGGTTAGGGCCCATGCTTTGAATTTGCTGACTCACTCTTAGGTTCATAGGTGTGTACTAGGCTAATGGCCCTGGAGCCTTTACAAGCCTAGCCCATAGAAGTGCCCTGCCTTGTACTTCCCTGAGACTGTGCAAAGTATGGAATGTGCTAGAAAGTTGTGGGGTTTAACAATAAGTGCTGCAAGGGTTACAGCTGCTGCCATGTGCTTGGGTACGTTTCTTTTAATAAAGTGCTGCATACTATCAACATGAGCTTTATAACTATATCTTCTAGAGCTGCTCTCATTTGCAAGCATGTTTGTGTGCTTTTTTGTGAGCTCATATATCTGACAAATCTCAATGGCCTTATTCAAAATTAAACCACTGTCGCAAAGCAAAATCTTCCTCACAACATCATCTTTAATAGCACACACAAGTCTGTCTTTTATCAACTTATCTCTTAAGTCACCAAATCTGCACGTTTTAGCCTTATTTGTCAGGTCAGTTACATATGCTGCAAAAGTTTCACCAGGCTTTTGATCCATTGTGTAAAATAAGTGTCTTTCCATTGAAACATTTGTCTGGGGGATTACACATTTCTCTAAATTTACACTTCAAGCACTCTGGGTCCTCCCTTGACTCAGCTGGTACAATAATATGACGGCTTTCCCCCTCTCCTGTATAGATAGCAGGTGCATACACAAATGAGTGTTCCCTTTCAATGGCTTCTAACCCAGCTAAATAAGCAGAATGAATGCCTTTGTATGGTCAGCTTGATCAGAAAATGCAGCCTGTGTGAAAATGTCATACTCTTGCTCAAACGCTCTCCTCAGTATTATTACTATTAAACGTAATGGGTTTTCGAGAAGGGAGGTGATGATTAGTGATCAGCAGTATGGTTTCATGCCAGGCAAGAGCACTACAGATGCAATGTTTGCTCTGAGAGTGTTATTGGAGAAATACATAGAAGGTCAGAAGGAGTTGCATTGTGTCTTTCTAGACTTGGAGAAAGCATATGACAGAGTGTCTAGAGAAGAGTTGTGGTATTGTATGAGGAAGTCGGGAGTGGCAGAGAAGTATGTAAGAGTGGTACAGGATATGTACGAGGGTAGTGTGACAGTGGTGAGGACTGCAGTGGGAGTGACAGATCTGTTTAAGGTGGAGGTGGGATTACATCAAGGATCAGCTCTGAGTCCTTTCTTATTTGCAGTGGTGATGGACAGGTTGACAGATGAGATCAGACAGGAGGCCCCATGGACTATGATGTTTGCAGATGACATTGTGATCTGTAGTGAGAGTAGGGAATAGGTGGAGGAGACCCTGGAGATATGCTCTAGAGAGCAGTGGAATGAAGGTCAGCAGGGCTAAGACAGAATATATGTGTGTAAATGAGAGGGAGGGTAGAGGAATGGTGAGGATGCAGGGAGTAGAGTTGGTAAAGGTGGACGAGTTTAAGTACTTGGGATCAGCAGTTCAGAGTAATGGTGAATGTGGAAGAGAGGTGAAGAAGAGAGTACAGGTAGGGTGGAAAGGGTGGAGAAGAGTGTCAGGAGTGATTTGTGACAGACGGGTACCAGTAAGAGTGAAAGGGAAGGTCTACAAGAGGGTAGTGAGACCAGCTATGTTATATGGTTTGGAGACAGTGGCATTGACAAAAAGGCAGGAGTCAGAGCTGGATGTGGCAGTTAAAGATGTTATGATTTGCACTCGGTGTGACTAGGATGGATAGGATTAGGAATCAGTATATTAGAGGGTCAGCTCATGTTGGACAGTTTGGAGACAAAGCAAGAGAGACAAGATTGTGTTGGTTTGGACATGTGCTGAGGAGGGATGATGGGTATATTGGGAAAAAGATGCTAAGGATGGAGCTGCCAGGTAAGAGGAAAAGAGGAAGGCCTAAGATAAGGTTTATGGACGTGGTGAGAGAGAACATGCAGGTGTGACAGAGCAAGATGCAGAGGATAGGAAGAAATGGAAAGAGATGATCTGCTGTGGCGACACCTAACGGGAAAAGCCGAAAGATGATGATGATGATGATAATGGGTTTTCGAAATCCATCTGCCATGCCCACAAAGTATATACAAGCACACTGAAAATATGGCCCTTGTAATTATGTACGGACAAACTGTTCCGTGAGCATGTAATAACATTCAAATGCACAATAAACTCTTCTAAATATTACACTCTGTAATGGCTGTACTCTCTGAAATATGCCTTGTAATTGCTATACTTTGTGAAATATGCTTTGTAATGGCTGTACTTCATGAAATAATTTTACTGTAACACTGCACAAACATGCGGACACTTTCTACACTTCTAAACTCTGACATCTTTGCTTAATACAAAAAATACATATGCTTTACAAAAATGCAGTTGTTTCCCCTTATTTTATTTGTTTTATGAAATACAGCCGTTATTTCAAATACTTTCTGTAGTAATTTGAATATTTTATCAATATTGCGCATATCTGTTTATGCAAAAATTATTTAGAACATTCTGTAGGACCCATTTCATATTATGCAAAAACAATAGTGCTGAGCAAATTTTTAATACCTGAAATTCATTTCTGATCTGTTTTGCGAATTTTGCACATTTAGGAAATGATCCACTCCTGTATATTCCACCAGCATCTAAACAAGTTCCTTAAGTTGTTTTAGCCAAGCCGTTTCTGACCTCATGCCCCTTCAGTATGCTTCTACTGACTTCATGTCCTTTTAGATATGCTGGTTCCGGCACCATGTCCTTTAGACATGCCACTTCTGGCAGCATGTCGCTTGTTCATCTCATACATATAACAAGAAGGTTAGGGGTTTCTTTCAGATGCTTTAATACATACAAACACATCAGGATGGCTAGCAGCATCTTTAAATACGAACAAACTAGTTAACAAACAGAGCTTACATACATACATGCTTACATCTCAACAGCTAACTACAAAATGGCAGTCAGGCTCACACGTGCTCAGTATTTATACACGTGTGCAAGCCCTTGAATAGCTTCTTAAAGGTATATACACACATATTGGTATACAGTTTATGTAACTTATATTTGTTTTAAATCTTATTAATTATTATTATTTATGTCTGTATTTATACAGTGTGCAGCTGAGAAACGCTATAATGAATATGGAGTAGAAGTTAAACCTGAAGGAAGATGGTACAAAATAGACTAAATCTAAATGCTGTCAAAACACTTAAACAGATACAATATATGAAGAAAAAAAGAATACCCCCAAAATTAGATGATGCAACTTTCCTAACAAAACATAAGTATCATTAAGTATCTACAGGGATTTTATTCCATTGTAGGGGTTTTTCACTTGTTCTACTGGGCAAAATATTGACTCACTCTTGAAATCTCAGTACTCGTGCAAGTGCTGTAGTACTGAGAAAGAAATACTAAAAATATGGGAGAAAGAGGAGAAAATATTGAACATCTTTCTTTTCCTTGAAACTTCTTTTTTTTTTGTGGGGGGTATACTTACTCTGCATCCCATGTACCCCCAAACCTATATATTTCAACTTAAAGATCACCATGCCTCAGAGCAAAGGGAATATTCCAAGAAATTGTGGTCTCAGACTTAGTATATAATACTAAGTCCAGATTTTCAGTCTTGCAGTCTATATATTTTTGGGACTTGCCAATGCAAGTCCTGAGATTTAAATTGGTTATCAAAACAGACATATAGACAAGTAAAATGGCAAGCATTAATTAATGGAACAAAATTACCCCAAATACCATGCATCTCATACAAATGCACCAGTAGTGAATAAAATGATGCATACGTTTTCCCACCATTTTCTAACTTGTACTTTTCTTACTGAAAATGTCATTTGGTTAACAGAGTTCTTCTGATGTTAATATGCTTGCAAGTTTGCTATTTACTAGTTGAGAGAGAGGTATGCTGGAATGCAATCAGAGTAAAATATTATTTTTCTGAGAAAACCACCATGGCAACTTGAATATCCCTTAGAAAGATTAGTTCCAGGTACTTTATCAAGCAGTCATAAAACAAGAATATACTTGCTCAGAGTTCTGGTATGTTGGCAGACAGCTGGAAATGTCCATAATGATTATTTGGCTTTTGTCATGGCTGGCAGGTTTTTCTTAAGAAAATGGCTGGCAGGATTTGACAGAATGGACAACAAACCTGTTCACTTGATGCAGAAGTGAAGTTTTGTTGTTTAAAAAGTCCTTATGAATTTCAATGTTACTTCATAAAGCAGGGAAGAAATGACTGAGCTAAAAAAAACTCTCTAGAGCAACTAGAGTGTCTAACTTATCTGACTAAACAAGTTTTGCCCAAGTGGTATGTTGATTGTTTTTTCTTGCTCCATTCATGAAAACCTTATCATAACTGAGAAACTATTGGGATGCAAAGAAAATTGTAAGATGGGAAAGTCCCTATAGCCTATGTAGAGGTACCATTGCTATCCATTTGTTTACATACTTTAATGGAAGATCAGTCATTAGGACATAGGCATAGTTAGTCTTATATGTTACAGGGCTTATAAGAAGCTCTTTATCTACTTTAAGTAACAGAGAATTTGTAGTTTCTTCTGTAGATGAAGTAATTAACAGCAGTAGAACAGTTTTAGGCATCCTAGGAATGGTCATGGATAACTAATTTTTGTATGAAAGTAAAGTAATTACATTTCAGTTAATCTAATAAAAATGTTTCCTCACTAAATACTGTACAAAAAAGTTAAAATTCATAATAACTACAGTTCTGAAATATATTTTAAATAGGCTTTTAGGTGAGGCAGTAACTCCACCACTTTACGTGTGCCTTTGGGTATGCGTGTAGAGAGATTTTGAAATGTGTAGGATTTTTGGTTGTTCTAATAGCTAAAGGTAGAACATTCTAGCTTTTTAACTAAACAATAAGAGAACAGAAGTTGGCTGGGAAGCAGGTTAGGCATGTAAATTTGAACAAAGGTGCTGATTCTCAGATCTTAAGTGTCTGTTTGGGAGGAAGGGGTGAACATACAGTTAAGAGTGGGACAGTCAGAAGGTTTAAAGATGAGTTTTTGAGTAGTAGTAAGCTGCAGGTAGTTGAGGTAGTTTGGTAGTTCTAGCCATTTTAGTGAGTGAAGAGCAAAACAGTGATGGGAGGAGATTTTGGCATTTGTTGCAAATTTTGCAATTTTATTATAACATGCCTTGAGTTTGGCTTTTAGAGAGGACTGGAGATTGGTAAGTAGAGGAGTGCTGTACATTAGAGAGGGGAGTAGGTAAGTGGATGCGAGGATTTGTTTGGTGAAGGGGGTTAGCAACTGGTTGAGCCTGTAGAGCATCCCAAGTTTTTGGATATTTTGTTGCAGGTGAATATCAAATCTTAGGTGTTTATCTATGGTTATTCCTAGAAGTTTTGTGTGGCTAACAATTTCTATTTTTGCTTTACTTTGGGAATTGATGAGCAAAGGGGAATACAAATATAAAAGAGAATAAAATCTGCCATTGCAGACTAGTAAGCAGCATACAACTTCCACCTGTGGTGTATTCCTACAGATAGTTTTTCTTGGAGAAACCTTCCAGTCCTTGAACAAGGGTGCCTGTATGTTTACCTTATTTTCTTGGCTGTTCTTGATAATTAGCTAGGTTTAGCAGAGTCCCTTGGATTCTCCCCTGCTACTTTAAATTCCAATTGAAGGTTTCCCTCCCTCCCCCCACCCCAAGTTATTGCTCAGGTACAACACACCAAAGGTTTTAAAAACCCTGGATGCCATATTTGCTCTAATTGCAGCTGAAAGCCCTCCAGGTGTAGCATCTCTAGTAAGTGATTGTATTATTTTTATTTTTTCAGTGTTGTATTCCACACTGTAAACTCACTGTCCCCGCATAGAGTACTACAGTAATTTCTCTCTAAGGTAGCTTTCCAGTTATTTTTTATTTTTGCTGGTATAGTTTATATTTGGACATTAGAAGCTTATGTTTTTGTTTGCTCCCAATTTCAGTAAACCTGTGTCAGCATTCCTCTTAATGATAGTTTAGACTACTTTTATAATGTCACAGTACTACTAGCTTAACAGTGATTCCAATAGCTTCTTTCAAAAATAAGGGCATGAATATAAGATATTTTATTAATTGTGTCTTCATGTAAAGCTTTTTTGTTTGTTTAATTGTCATAACTACCTGCTATGTGTGAACTCTTTTTTTTCTCTCCTCCACATTTGTCTCTCTTTCTCCCTAAAGTACCCTGCTCCCCATTGCGCTGTTCCTGATATAGTCTCTAAGAACCTACCTACCTGGTGACAAAGAACCTTATCGAAATACCTGCGGTCTCATTTAACGGCCTTATTTTCCCTGCACCCTCTCTCAAGGAAGCAAGAAAGTATGTGGTTGTCTAAGTCCTGCTTGTAAAGCTGACTACCGTCTACTATTGCTTCAGAGGTTCTAAAGTACGCTACGAGCCTGAACAGCCAGCAGCCTTTACCCCCCTTCTATCTACCCTGTATCCAACAAACCTGTTCTACTTTATAATAACCCCCTTTACTAGCTATCACTCCTTCCCTAGTTCTAAACCAGCTAGCTCCCTTACATACTTACCTGCAATACTATATCTGCCGACTAGGTGGCACCCTTATCCCATCGTTTATCTCCTGCTTATCCCTATGTATTTCTTTGTAATTACACTACATCTCTTAAGTCCTAGACCTGCTCTTATTTTCTCACTTACCCTTTACTTCAACTGTCTACACACACCTGTTTTTTTTCTCATAGACTTCTGTTTTATCTCTGATCTTTCCCACTCCTGACTTGCCTAACTTTCCTTCAGTTACTAGCATTGCTGATGGTTTCTTCTCTAGCTTCTCCTTCACTTGTCTCTACCCGCTCCATTCACCCTGCGGGCCCACTTCGCTCCCTTACCCTACCCCCAAATCCCATACACCCCCAGGGGTGCTACTCTTATACCATCTAACCACACCCCTTCCCTCTTCCACCAATCACAAACCCTTCACCATTGGCCACTTAACTCCAATTCCCTCCTTTCACTTACCACTCCCTATCTCTCCCACCACACCCTCCACCTATTCATTTCCACACCTAGTATACCTCCGAGCCTATAACAGCAACCTAACAATTTACCCTTCCAGATGTATAAGCTACCCACCCCAGCCCTCTTACAGAGGTTACTCATACTTACACTTCTACCACCTCTAACTTTAGCTTACCTGCTAACGTCCTATGAACATCCATTATATCCACAACTTCTCTACCTCAATAAGCTATCTACCTCTCCTTCTCTACCTATTTTCACTAACCATGTTAACATAACATCTATACCCAGCTATCTACTAGCAAAATACCATAGGATAGCCCACATTAGATATGACTCTCCCAATCCCAGAAATCTCTACCTCTATATAGTAAATTCCCAAATCCTAGACTTCAAACACTACTCTTCTCTTTAAAAGATGGAGACATTCACTCAAACCCAGGCCCAACAACTGCTACTACCACTCAACTCCTCAACCCCAACCCCTCCACTATCCATTCCCTTATCAAACCACCTAACTCACTCTTATTAGCTCACCTCAACATACGTAGCATTAATAACAAAGTCGCACAATTCCATGCTCTCTTGGAAGTCTACTCCTTTGACATTCTTTGTTTGACAGAAACTTGTTTAAAACCTGTAACTAAAGACAATGAAGTCATCCCACCCAGTTATAATATTTTGCGACTTGACCGTGCAACCAAAAAGGGAGGTGGTGTAGCTATCCTATTTAAATCTGGGTTGCAGATTACTACCTACGACTATAAACCACCTCAAGACTCCAATGCTGAAATTCATATTGCCAAACTTCAACTTAACACATTCAAATCCCTCTATATTATCTGTATCTATCTTCCTCCTGGTAATAACATTGCCACCATATAAAATATCCTTTGTTGGTTATCCCAAAATTTAAGAAACAATAATCCTAGGTGATTTTAACATTGATTGGAAGTGTTGTAGCAGTAGCCACCCTACCAGCCATATTAACCTTTTTGGTTTTTCTCAAACCATTACCTCCCCTACCAGGATAAACAAGCCTAATAAGAAAGAAAGTACCTTAGATTGGATTCTCATAAATAATCATCCCCAGACATATGAAGCTGGAACCCTCCCTGATGATGTAAGTGACCGCTCACTAACCTACATCATTAGGCTTAAATCCAATCTACCTAATCCAACCATATCTAGGACAATTAGATCCAAGAAAAACTTCAACCCCGATCTGTTCCAGAGAGAACTAAGAGCATGTAACTGGTCTCCCTTAAAATACCTCACACTGGAGGAAGCTGTTAATTACTTTAATTCTAACTTCCTAGCCATACTAGACCACCATGCACCAACCCGCTCTATTAGAATGAGAACTAAATCTGCCCCATGGCTTTCAAAAGAAACCAGGCAAAAAATCCATCTCAGAAATAAATACTGGAATAAATCTCATTTAACTAAAAACCCAGTAGACTAACAAAACTTCAGACAGCTGAGAAATGAAACTAAAAAAGCTATACTGTCTGACAAAAGAAACTACTACCTACAATTCCAGCAGACTCACCATAATAAACCACAAAAGTTCTGGGCGAGTATTAATCAATTATTACACCCAGGTCAATCCATCACACCAAACCCACAAGGCACAGACCAGGAGAATCCCAAGCAGACTGCTAATGCCTTTAATACCTTTTTCACTGAGGCCATTCAAACTCTTGCCAGTCAGTTATCTACTCAGAACTTAACTATATCCAACTTTAACCCATCCCCTCCATTTCTCTTCCAACCAGGCCCAACAACATATATTCTTACCCTTATCCAAAAACTGAAACCGTGCACTCCTTCAGCAGACCAACTACCCGCTGAATATCTACAAAAGGCAGCCAAATCCATTGCCTATCCCATTTCCATTCTCATCAATAGAACCATCAGTGAAGGACACATCCCTAAAATCTGGAAAGTCTTCCATATTATCCCCCTTCACAAGGGTGGGAACTCTACTGAACTCTCCAATTACCATCCCATAGCCCTACTTTCTCCCTTAGCAAAGATCATGGAAAAATGCATCCACAGACAATTGCTAGACCACCTAATCCAAAATAACTTACTTTCAAACTCTCAACATAGTTTCAGACCTTCCCACAGCGCTACTACTGCCCTCCTTTCCTTTACTGACTGTATTAATAAAAAACGTAACCTCAGTATGCTTTCCTCTGCACTGTTTATAGATCTGTCTAAGGCATTCGATATGGTAAATCACCAAATACTTTTAAATATCCTCACATCCCTGTCACTAGATACACTAGCTATAAAATGGTTCCAGTCCTACTTAGATAACAGACAACAGGCTGTACTTTGGCATAACATTTTATCTACCCATCTGCCCATTAACATTGGTGCTCCTCAAGGGTCCATATTAGGACCTCTCCTGTTTTCTATATTTATCAATGACCTTCACCTAGCAATCCCCCAAGCTACATGCATACAATATGCAGATGATTCCACACTTATATGCTCAGCCACATCTATATCTGAACTTCACTCCCTTACCCAAAATGTGTTTAACACAGTTGAACAATGGTTTACACAGCGCTGTCTCCTTCTGAACCCCCAAAAAACTAAACTCCTCCTTTTTACTCCTACTTGTAAGTCCCCCCCAATAAAATTCACACTAACATCCAGTAATGGTACTCTCATATCCCCAGATCCAACTACCAAACTACTAGGTATCAGCATAGATAACAACCTTAATTTCAACACACACCCATATTAACAATACTCTAAAATCTGTTAATAGAAAACTAGGCTCTCTCTACAGGATCAAACCCTTCCTCTCTCCTGCAGCTAGAATAACTATTGCTCACACCCATCTAATTTCTACTCTCCTCTATGCCTCACCCATATATACTAATCTCTGTAAAAACAACCTTAATAAAATGGAAAACTCCTACAATAACATAGCCAGATTTGCTACAGGTAACCCTTTCAGAACCCACCACTGTTTTAATCTAAAGCAGCTAGGATGGCTTGAGTTACAAAATCAGCTTAAATTGCACCAACTGACCATTGCCCATAAAACCCTTTACCAACTTACCAATACCCCTATACTATCTACCCTCATTACCCCCTACAACAATCTAAAGACCTTATGATCATCACATAAACTTCTTGTAAATATTTGTAAATCAAACAACAGGGCTGGGGACTCTCTTTTCTCTAATTTTGTTGGAAAATCCTGGAACCTTCTTCCTAATGAACTTTCCTGTCTTCCCTCTATATCACTCTTTAAAACCAAACTGAAACTTTTCCTCAGAACACACTGGTTGTGCCCGTGTACTAAACCTGAATGATCAACTAGCTCTTCTTACTTGGTTCAACCTACCCTCCTCTTCAAAGTAATCAAGTTCCTTTCCTTCATAACAACTTACCTTGTCCTTCTATACTATTACTTACATCTTCAGAATCTCATTAAGGAGACTACTTTTACTAATATATTGTATAATTTCAACTCCTACGTTTTCTTTATGACTACTTGTATACTAATATATTGTATAATTCAGCTGCCATCTTTTTCTTTATGATGTATTGCAACTACATTTTGTATTGTACTAATTGTATCTGTATATTTTGCACTATGTTACAAACGAATGACCTCTTTGATTATTCTCTGTACTGCACCTGCAATGTTCATTGTATACGTTAATTTTTGTATATGTGATTTTGTTTGTTTCCTCGGATCTAATCTCTCTGGGCCTCTACTGAAAATGGACATATATCCAGTTAGACTAGCCCGGTCAACAAATGTAAAATAAAATAAAAATAAATAAGTTCAGAGAAAATTCTCTCCAGATCTTACAACCTTTTGAACTCTATAATACATAACTCGGACTGCCTTTTCTCTAGTTATTGGGACAATCAAGGAACCCTTATTACAGAGGAACAAAAATTATCTGCTATAAAAACTACCTTAGAATTATCCCCATTGAAAAAAACTCATTTACATATTGATACATGATCAACAATAACTCGTATTATACGCCTTCTGTGCTCAATATGTTTGACCCCAAAACTCCCTCCTGTATGTGTTTTTCCTTCCCAAAAGCAGACCTTCTTCACATAGTTTGGTTCTGCAAACATACCCACAAACTTTGGTGTTCCTTAAAAGTAAGCCTCGAGAAAATGGGTTACCACAAATCCACCCTTTCCTGGGAAACAGCGATCCTTCACATCCCCAACATAAAGCTTTCTAAGTTAAAACTTCATGTACTAATCATTCTTTGCTCCTTATAAAATTATATATTACTAAAAATTGGATGGACCGCACCAAACTTTGCTGGAATAATTTCAAGGAGATGGCTTTGAAATATGTTTCGGCACAAAAGCTTATCACAAAAGGACCTAGGAAAAAAGCCTACTTTGAAAAAGTCTGGAAATGTTTATTCAACCTAATTATATGTGTTTAATCCAGCTCGCAGCTCCTGTCTTGGAATATGGTATAGATTCCACTTTAAGTTTTACTTGGAGATCCACTGATATCCCTTATAACTCCAACTTTGCTCTTCTAATGCATTCCTCTGTATGGTAGCACTTTAGTTTGTAAATATTGTACATAAATTAGTGTGTTTATAGGTTGAAGTTGTATTATGTTTGTTGCATATTCGTGCTTACATACAATGTTCAGCTATTCATTCATGGATTCTCTTTTTTATCTTTTCTTTTTCTGTTTGGTTCTGATATCAGTGAAATAAATAAAAAGTTATTTGAAAAAAAATAAATAAATAAAAATAAATAAATAAATAAAAATAAATTGATATTGAACATGGCTTTGTCCAGCAGGGTTGAATTTTTTTAGAAGTGAAAAGCATGATTTTGGATTTATTTGGGTTAAGGGCTAGGTGGTTGTTAAACATCCAGGATTCAGTGGTGGAGAAGGCTGATTGAGTTTTGAGTTGGAGTTCAGAGATAGTCGGATGAGCAGACAATTGTTGAGTCGTCTGCATTATGAATAAGGGCCCCATTTGTCATAGATGTTGGGGAACTTATTAATGAAAATATTGAATAGTATGGGGCCAAGTATGGAGCCTTGAGGGACTCTGGTAGAGGTGTTGAGCTATAGAGAGATGGAGTTTTGCCATTTGACGGCCTGTTGCCTGTCTTTTAGACAGCTTGAGAACCAGTTGAGAGTTGTAGGGGAGAGCCTAAAATTTGTGAGTTGAGACAGTAGCAAAGGGTGGGAAACAGTATCAAATGCCTTTGATAGATATAAGAATATGGTAGATACAATTTTCCGGATGTCACAAGCTCTATTAACAGTATCCAAAAAAAGATATTAGGGCAGTTGTAGTGCTGTGGCCAGGTCTATAACCATGTTGAGTAGAGGACAGGAGGTGGTTTTGAAGTAAATAGGGAATTAGCTGAATGTGAATGCATTTTTCGAGGATTTTAGAGAATGGAGACAGGATAGTGATGGAAAGAAATTTGGAGATGTCTTTGTTTTTGCCGCCTTTCTGACGAGGGAGTATGTAGGCTTTCTTCCATAATTTGGGCAGGTATGATCCTTGGGTGGACCTGTTAATGAGGATACTTATAGGGAATGCAATGGCTTTAGCAGCTATGTTAAGAAATATGGGGGTAAATTGTCAAGTGAGTTAGAGCAGGGTTAGAGCTTAAGGAGTAGTTTTTTTTGTTTTTTTTTTATGGTTGAGGTAGAGATGAGGTTAATCGTGAAACTAGAGTTAGAAAGGGAGCTGGGTTCAAGGGTGGAAGAGATGTTTGTAGAGATAGGAAAGGTGGAGGAGGTTTTTCATGGAGCAGTGTTACATGAGCTGTGTCTGTCTTGTGGAAAATTAGCAGTAATGTGGGCAATAGAGTTAATGAAGAACAAATTGAAGAGAGAGAGGCTATTTTATGAGAGGGTTTGTCTGGAAGAGGACATGGGTTGTATTTACTGCCAGGATTCAGTAGAGATGTGATTGCTCTTATAAATGTAGAAAGTTGCTAGAATGTTGAATTTGACCAAGATGGCACAAAGCATTTTAAAAGTTTATGTTGACAACTAAGACAATAATTTTATTTTACATTTGTTGACCAGGCTAGTCTAACTGGATATATGTCCATTTTCAGTAGAGGCCCGGGGAGAAAAGCTCCAAGCATGAACAGTGACAAAGTTAACAATATATAAAAAGACATGTAAAATCACAATACCGAGGCAGCATTGGTCAAAAGAAAAATTATAATAATACAATTATAAACTATAAAAATTATACTAAAAATTATACTAAAAAATTATACTAAACACAGTAGTAGGTATGAGCAAAACCCAATTAAGAGAGAAAAGCCCTTATATTTTATCCTCGTACTATGAAGAAAAGAGTAATAACTAGATTTGGGGGCAAAGGTCAGAGGAGTAGGGAAAGGGGTAAGAGCAGGAAGGGGACAAAGATATCAGTCTGGGTTAGCACATGGACAAAGCCAATGAGTTTTAAGATGCTCTTTAAGATGTTTTTTAAATAGAGAAGTAGAAGCAAGGGTTGATAATTCCGAAGGAAGCTGATTCCAGTTTTTACTTGCTGTGTTCGAGAAAAGTGTCACTACTATGCAGAGAGTAGCACTTCGAAGACATGAAGAATTTTTAGGTGAACACAGTTTGACTGAAATGGAAGGAAATGAGAATACATGCTACTGCGTCCCAAAAGTGACATATTGAAGTCATCATTTTGTAGTCTCGTAGTTTGACAAAACTGCATTTTAGGTCCATGAGCCACAGGGAAATGCAGAACCCTTGATATTATGTCTGTATTTTAGGACCCACTCAATTACTGCATAACAACTTACAATGAGCATTTACAATGACATCTTATTGATATTGGAAGTTTATGACACAATGCAGGAAATGACTGTATCATACAACTGTCCTTTGTTGTAGTATTTTTTAGGGGAATAAACAACGGGCCACAAAGTCTTATGTTGCTGAAGTTAACATTTTCATGACCTGACTCTAGCCCTTAACATATCATCCTTGTAAGATCCATATTCAAGGTATAGCTTATCCTAATGAGATGATAGTTTGCTCAAAATATGTTCATTTTATTTCTAACCTTTCATGGTGAGAGAATTCTGTTACTGATTGATTTTTTAGTCAATTGTCTCTGAATTACTTCAAGTATCCTTATGACATTCAAGCTGAAAAACAAAAAGTTATTCTCTGCAGAAGGATTAGATGAATAATAGACAAAGAAGCCTGAAAGAGTAAGAATGTCCCTTGATATAGTAACTTTAATGAAATTCAATCAACCTTGTAACTTTACTTTTTTATATTAAGTGTGGTTCCCGAAAGGAAACCTTATTATTTATGGTTATACTAAGATTTTTCATATGTTCACAACAAAATTTCATGTGTTATCTGAAGCAGCCACTGCTTGCTACTAAAAAATAAGTAACATTTTTACTTGATCTGCACTTCTTGTGTTGTATTTTACTGTGTGCTATTTTTGAACTGTATTTTACTGCATTTTTGCTATTTCCTACACTTTTAGCCTAGCATAGACTTGGTTCAGATTTGCTGGACCCAGTCTGTTTTAACTGTTTCTGAGTACTAATCCAGCTTTCCTCCACAAGAGTGCCTCCCTCTACACCGTAGTGAGAGTACAGTGTAGCTAAAGACCTATCTGAGTAGTCATTGTTGGCCCTGAGTAGTGAGTGTTGGCCCCGAGTAGTGAGTGCTGGCCCCGAGTAGTGATTGTTGGCCCTGAGTAGTCATTGTTGGCCCTGAGTAGTGAGTGTTGGCCCCGAGTAGTGATTGTTGGCCCAGGGCCCACTCTAGTGTGCTACTGTTACTTAGAGTGTTTGAAATCAGTTTAATTCCATTGCTACTTGTTGACTGCATTAGCTCGGGTTTGTGTGGTGTGCACCACCCACATAACTGCATATTACTGTGCACTGGAGGAAACCTTTGGCAGTTATATATGCGCAAACTCTTAGATAATTTTCCCCTAGTCAACTGCTTGTGCTCCATCACAGGTTTCTCACTGTTATGCTTCACTGCCCGGTTAGGCAATCAGCTGAGCCTCTGAGGTTGTTCCACAAGTCTAACCCATTAAGCCCTCACAGTTTAGAACTTTTTCTTGTCCTTTAGCCATATCTGGTCCTTCTAGTCCTCTTCCTATTACTGACTAGCATTATGAATGGACAATTTTCCAACATTTTTCCAGCCAACCTGATCGGCATGGGCATTCTGAGGCAATGTAGCAATTGCCTCGTGTACACTGACAACCCACTTCTCCTAATTCACACAAATTCAATATGTGAGAGATGAATCTATATTAAGAATCTAGAATCTAGGCTGTCTCACTCACAAATCAGTATATCAGATACTAAGCAGGATGTCAGCTCACACACTTCACCTTCTACACCGTCCATGCATACAACACCTAAGCTGACATATGCAAAGGTTCTTACTAGAAGCCTACCTAAAGATCAGAGACCTCCCAAACATAAACACACCACTTAATACATCCACAGTAAATCACAGTACACAGACAAATGCATGTACCAGTGTCCCATCAAACATGCCACTAAGTTAAAACACAAAATCAAATGTTTTAGTCATAGGTGACTCCATTGTGAGACACACAGAAGCCCCACTCACCAGGCTGGATAAGGAAAATGTCACGCTCAGCTGTGTGTCAGATGCTAGGATCTGCCACAACACACATGCACTCAAGTCTCTCAACAACAGGCACTGTTATAACTCACTCATAGTACATGTTGATGTGAATGACTTGAGATGTACCTCACTGGACTATATGAAGAGAGAGACATGACTGAGCTCTCTGATTGTGTGTCCCAGGTAGGTATGTCCCTAGTCTTAAGCAGCATTCTACCTTCACCTAGGATGATGCCTCAATACAGACAAAAAATGATTGACTTCAACAACTGGCTTAGTTTCTGGTGTCATTCTAAGGGAATCCAGTACATGTCAGCCTGGGATGATATGGTTGATAGACCACGATGCTTTGCTAGAGATGGTCTCCACCTGTCACCTCTCAGTGGTTTAAAACAGGAGTTAACAACACCATTGAGTGCTCTTTTCAGCCACAGCCTAACCACCGCTTTTATCCCTGCTTAATGGAAAACAGCTACCATCATCCCCTTGCACAAGGGGCGTGCTTCCACCGACCCTGAGAATTATAGACCCATTAGCCTAACCAGCCTTATCTGCAAGGCCATAGAGAGAATCATCATGGACCATATCGACAAGGATATAGGAAACCTTTGAACACTTGACCCGACCCAGTTTGGTTTTGCTCAAGGAAGAACCTGCCAGTTGAACCTGGTAGACTTCTACAAGACTGTCACCAAAGCCCTGGATGAAGGCAAATCTGTGCATACGGCCTACCTAGACTTGGTCAAGGCCTTTGAAACAATCCTCCACTCAGGCATTATTGAAAAACTCACCCAGCAGGAGGTCAACCCATATACTGTTGGGTGGGGTGCAAACTGGCTCACCGAAAGATCTGCTCTGAGCTACAGCAGAATGGCATTAAATATACCGATCCCAAACACATTGCCAATATCCTGGCAGATCAATTCAGTGCCAACTTCACCCCCCTCTAAACCCCTAAAGGGCCCATCTCAATACCGAAAGATTGCCAAATTCTGGAAATCATGGCCACACAGGTAAAAAACGCACACTCCAAAGCTAAGAATACAGCATCCATGGGACCAGATGACATCCCGGGCTGTGTACTACATAAACTACAAAATGAACTGGCACCTCACCTGTGTCATGTTTAATCATAGCCTCACCTCAGGCTTCATGCCCACTGAGTGGTGCACAGCTACAGTTATCCCACTCCACAAGGGGGGATCCACCTTGGATCCTGGGAAGTACCATCCCATCAGACTGATGACCCTGACCTGCAAGGCCATGGAATGTATTATCATGGAACTTATAAACAAAGACATTGGCAACATTGAAACACTGGACCCCACCCAGTTTGGGTTCATGAAGGGCCGATTGTGTCTCCTGAACCTGATTGACTTCTTTGAATCAGTCTCCAGAGCCGTGGATGAGGGTAAGGCAGTCCACACAACCTATCTGGACCTCACCAAGGCCTTCAACATCATCCCCCACTCTGGAATCATAGATAAATTTACTAAGCTGGGCATAAATCCCTACATCACTCGATGGGTTGCCAACTGGCTTACTGACAGAACCCAAACTGTAAAAGTAGCCAACTCCAAATCCAGCTCCAGAGAAGTGACAAGTGGAGTACCTCAGGGTTCAGTCCTGGGACCACTCTTGTTTGGCTTCTATTTCTCTGAAGTACAGGCCAACACTAAGAGACTCTGGCTAACAAAGTTTGCAGATGACTGCAAACTGGGAGCCATTATTGAATCCCCAAATGATGTGGATATTCTACAAAAGGGCCTTACAGAAACAGATGCTTGATGCCAGAGCCAAGGGATCAAGCTC
The DNA here is from genome assembly GCF_019279795.1 of Protopterus annectens. NCBI lineage: Eukaryota > Metazoa > Chordata > Ceratodontiformes > Protopteridae > Protopterus > Protopterus annectens. The sequence goes on along the minus strand of NC_056750.1, from coordinate 783,078,673 downwards.
AATGCCAAGAAGTGTATAGTTATTCCCTTTTGGAAAAAACATGTACCCATGAATTATCACATAGGTGGCAGTACACTAAACACAGAAAGTGTGATAAGAGACTTAGGAACACAGGTGGACAGTGGTCTCACCTTCGATAACCACATCGCCACAACAGTCAGGCAATCCTTCTATGTGGCACAGCTCATCACTAAGGGCTTTTCATCCAGAAAAAAGGAGGTCATTGTCCCACTGTACTCATCCCTCATTAGACCCATCATAGAGTACAATGCCCTGTTTGGTATGTACCTCACAAGACATCTTCAACAACTGGAAAGGCTGCAGATACACCTCACTAAAAGAATCACACACCTAAATCAGATGCCCTATGCTGACCGACTAAAAAAACTCCAGCTATACTCTGTCGTATATCGTCTACTCAAAGGCGATCTCTGCTTAACATACAAGGCCATGTCAAAATCAGAGATGTCGGACATGCAACATTTAAAGAAATCCCAATCCATCAGAGCCACACACTCCAGGGACCTAAACTTGTCATCACAATGAACAAAACATGCTGGAGGGATAGATTCCTGACCCAGAGACTCCCCATACTCTGGAATAGACTGCCCATACATGTCAAGCAGAGTGCCTCCTTGGTCCTCTTCAAAAGGAACCTTGATGACTGGATGGAAGAAGAAATTTACCCCGGGGATCATGTCAGTCGCCCTGCTAGAAAGGGGTCCAGGGAAGTAAATATTGTGGGAAGAAATAGCCAGGAAATTGTTATGGCTAGGCTTGTATAGGCCCTAGGGCCAATAGCCTAGTACCAACCTATAAACCTATGAACATACAGTCAAAATAGGGGACTCCACCTCCACCAGTAAACCCGTTATCAGTGGTGTTCCATAGGGATAGGTGCTGGGGCTCCTATTGTTTGGAAGGGTCTATATTATAACAACAAATGATCAAATGTTGTTATACTGAACTCAAAAGTTCGAATTCACAACACATCAAACTACAAGAACAGCGATTTTTTTCCCCACGGAAAAAAAATCACTGTTCCCCAAAAAAAAAAAAAAAAAACACATTTAAACATTACATAAAGTGGGGGGATTCACCCTGACACCCCCGACATGGGGGGCTGTGCCCCCTACACTCCCTCTATTTAAATACACCAACTCTGAGATTGCACTACAGTGCCGAAAATGGTAAAATGACAGAAGCGGCCAAGCGACTTCTTTCCCAGGGAAAGAATTCACTTATATGCCGCTTCGACATTTTGAATTTTCGACATTTGAAGTTCAACCAAGATGCATTCAACAAAATGCATCTTCGGTCTTCTGATAGGAACCCGTTTGGAATCTACTTTTCAGAAATACAGGCAAAAACAAAAGGTCTGCAGCTGACAACGTTTGCTGATGACTGCAAACTGGGAGCAATCATTGAGTCCCCAAATGATGTCAACATTCTACAAGAAGGACTTACGGAAACCAATCACTGGTGCCAAAGTCATGGTCTTAATGCATTTTTTTGCATTGAGCTTAGCATCCCCTTTGGCAAAGGTGATGTCCCTGCAGAGTACCATATTAATAACAACACCCTAAGCTCTAAATCAGCTGTGAGAGATTTGGGCAAGCAGGTTGACAGCAACCTTACTTTTGATCACCATGTCTCCATGATGGTAAGGACGGCCTTCTACATTGCTCACCTCATAAGCAAGGGCATAGCTTCCAGAGCAAAACAGGTTATAATCTTCCCTCATCAGGCCAATAATAAGAGTACAATGCTCCCTTTGGTATGTACCTAAACAGGCACCTGCAGCAACTAAAGTAACATCAAAGGTTCCTCACAAAAAAATTCAGGGTCTTCAGCACATCTTACATGGGCAGAGTGAAATCGCTGTCACTATACTCTGTATCATATAGACTACTCAAAGGCAACCTGTGCCTTGCATACAGAGCAACCTCTGATCCTGCCTTAATGGAAATGCTGCACATTTGTAAGTCAAATGCTACATGATACACTCGCTGTAGGGACCTTTACCTAGCATGTGACATCAACAGGACTTGCTGGAGAGACATATGTGTCTCCCAGAGGTTCTCTCTCCTCTGGAATAAACTTCCAGTACAGGTTAAACAGAGCCCCTCATTAAACCTTTTTAAGCGTAACTTGGAGGATTGGATGGGAAACTGCAAATTCACCCCAGGGGTTTCACCTGTTTCCCTCTTGGATAGGGGTAGTGAGTGCTGATTTAGATCTGCTTATAACATAGACAATATCTCTAGACCCTTAAGGGAACAACAGTTGAACTTGGCTAGGCTTGTAAGGGCCCTAGGGCCATTAAGCCTAGTAACCTCCTATGAATTGCTTAAGCTGATGGGCTGGCTAGTTGATGGTTTTCTGGAAAGAAAAAAAAATAACAGCTCTTGCTGCTATTAAAAGTTAAACCAGTGCTTTTAGCCTTAGAATAGATGGCATCCATATAGCTATTGAGATCATCTGTAACTGTAGCAGTCATCAGTTAACAAGGTATACAACAATTGAGCAAATGTACATAAACAGGAAAACTAGTATAGGTCCTAACACAGACCATTGCATAAACCCCACCTTACTGGAATCTTGCTAGAATTTACATATTGACCCAATGAGCAACATGTGATGGGTCTATATCAGAACATCGAAGTATTAAAACTTTGAATGTTCTGATATCGAACACTATTCAACGAACACTAAGAATAGCAAAGCTGCAGAACAGCAAATTCTTTCCTCGGGAAAGAATTTGGTTGGCCATTTCTCTGGCTTTGCTACTCTTAGTGCTGTGGTGGAAAGTTACAGGTTGGGTTCAGGTAAGTGTGCGATTGTTTGTACGTTAGGGTTAGGGGCGGGTTAAGTGAGTTAGGGTTAGGGCGCGGGTTAGGCATGTGTGCAATAGTGACAGACTTTAGGGTTAGGGGCGGTTTAAGTGAGTTAGGGTTATGTGAGTGTGCGATAGTGACGGACCTTAGGGTTAGGGTTTGGATTAAGGTAAGTGAGTAGATAGTAGTGTATGTTTAGTTTAGTGTAGTGTTAGATGTAGGAATTTAAGTGTATGTGTGTGGTTGCTGTTTGTTTGATGTGCTTGTGTTGTGTATATGTATTTCGGAATGTTCGATATTTTCATGTTTAGATGTTTTGGGGCCGATGAAATAGAAATTCGCTATTTTCATCTTTCGAAAATGTGATATAAACACCATGTGTCTGTGTCATGTAACAAAATATTTAAAAGCCCCTCATATGGAAGTGAGGTGAATGCTTTAGATAGATAAAAGAATTTATGGGGTAGTTAGAACTAGGCCATGGGTCTTACCTATTGCCTTGTAAAGTCTATCATACTGGTATACCCAGATATAACTCCATGCTGGTAAACATCTGTTTCAACAAAAAACATACCTAAAACTATTCTGAAGATAAGAAGGTAAAGAATGATTAAAGCATTATCCCAGTATGGAGATCAAGTTAATAGGTCTTTAGTTGGTGATTCAGTTCTTATCATCATCTTTAAATATAGGAACCACTGCAATTTTTCCTTTCTGGTGAAATAAAGTTTTAACTAGAGGACTAACTGGGGCAATCTTTCTTATTACAAATAAAGTAATTTGTGAGTTTACCTGGGACCAAGGAGCATGTTGTCTTGACTCTGGTAATTAATTTCCTAACCAGATTTGTACAGAGATTAGGAGAAGGAGCAAGACATCCAGATTCCTAGGTTCCTTTTGTCAAGAACTTGCAATAAATGCTTAAAAAATATTAATTAAAATATGTACCATTTCAGAAAGCAAGATGACCAATTTATCTAGATGCAGATTTGGGCCAACAGTGCCTGCACCCTTTTTAATAACTTGTGTACCTTTACTGCTACGTTAAAATGTCATGCTGTACTGACAACATAAACTCCTATTTACACTTAAATACCTGAATCTGCTCTTATTATTTTTTTGTTGCTTTGTTTAAAGTTATTTTATTATCTAAGGTAGGGAACATTTTATAAGTATGTGTGTGCATCTCCTTTTGTTAAGTAAATTGAAATAACCTTTTAGTCCACCATAGGGATTATGTTTTTTGTTTATTACTAATTTTAACCTTTATAATGTACTGCGGTGGTGGTGCTGCGGAAACGTTGTCGCCTCACAGTAAGACATTGTCCTGTTCGATTCTCAGCTAAAGCGTCTTCTGTGTGGAGACATGCATGAATGGGCGTATCTTTGTTGAAGGTTGTGCGTCAGAGCTGACAAGTCGGCATGTAAAAATCTACTGCCAATCATTAGCGGACCGGAGTTCCGCTGTGGCGACCCCTAACCGGGAAAAGCCGAAAGACACAACAACTAATTTTAACCTTTATACCACTCTCTAAAAACTTGTAATAGAGAATTTTCAAAGTTTTCCATACATGAGATTTTATATCTTTAACAACACAGTCCCATTTTGTTGAGGTAAGACTCATTCTAAGACATTGTAGATCACCTTATTATAATCATGGATTTTAATCGTAGTTATATTACTAACCCAGGGAGCAATTACAGCTGTAACAACTTCAGAGTCTGAATTGTTGAGCAGTTCCATGTTAGATCTGAAATAAATCCCGATTTGCTTATTAGAACAAAATCTTGAATATGATTGCCAGTCTTATAATTACAATGTTAACGATGCTGAGCAGATCGAGTGTTAGAATTTTGATTTCTGGTCAGCACAAAGTAAAACCAATGGAGTAAATAAACAAATAAAAAATGTGTTAAAGGCGGAGTACTAAAATAAGAACAACCACCTCTGCTTCACCAAAGAACGTAGAACTCGATGAGCATCTTAGGGAAGATTCTTAAGCAAGGATAAGATTTTCCTAGTAATTCTATGATAAAGATGGCCCATATGGTGACAGAAAGAACACGGAAGTGAGGAGTACCCAGTGTTTTGATCTTCTTCTTCCTAAATTACAAGAAGTAGTAGTTGGTCATGAGTAAGGTAAGAATGTCGAATATCTGGTTTAAAGGATGTCAATCTTAGCTGGTCCAGAACTATTGCAGTTTTCTCTTCAGTAGGAGGAATTATTTGTCCCTTGCTTTAGGAGACTAAAAAAAAATACCAGGAAGTTTCCTGTTTCTGCATGTAGATAAAAGATGCTAGTGGGTATTATGAATTATGACACAACCATTGTAGGATTAGGGCTAGATATATTAAGAAGTTATAAATAAGATAGATAAAAAAATTGATTATGTCTGCAGATCTTTTATAAAAGCTGATAATCAGTTCAACAAATGTTGTTGAGTTAAATCTAACTCCTGTAGCAACCTCATGAACAGCTGCTTTAATTCACAGAGTTTACTACGAAAGTAAGGAATGAATGTAGATTGTCAGGCCTTTCTTCCATCTCTCTGTCTCTCTCTCACACGAACACACACACACACACACACACACACACACACACACACACACACACACACACACTGCATAGACATCTAAGAACAAGTTGTAAACGTGGTCCACCTACTGCATGTCTATGAGATGTGGGGGGGGGGGGATAGAGGGCACACAGAAACCCAATGGGAACAATGAATATATTCAAATGCCACACAAATGTTATAATTCTTCTTCTTCTTCTTTCGGCTTTATCCCAGTTAGGGGTCGCCACAGCGGATCACCTGTCCGCACATTGAATGGCAGTGGAGTTTTACGGTGTCGAGTTGCCAGCCCGGCGCCCAACCTTCCACAGAAGGCACACTCACACACACACCTAGGGCCAATTTAGAGTGTCCAATCCACCTGCAGCATGTCTTTGGGATGTGGGAGGAAACCGGAGCACCCGGAGGAAACCCACGCGACCACAGGGAGGACATGCAGACTCCGCACAGAAGGCACCCCAGCCGAGGATCGAACCGGAGAACCTCTTGCTGTGAGGCGGCAATGCTAACCACTGCACCACCGTGGCCGCCCCACACAAATGTTATAATTAATATTCTTAAATGGAAACAGTTTTTAGCAATAGTGTAGGCATATGAAACATTTATATCTACCAGGTTAGAAATTTTGTTTTGTTATAAGATCACAAATCCCTAGAGACAATTTTCTACAACTGTAGATCTAGAAAGATTCACTTCAAAACAATGAAAACAAAGACAATGAAACTGACAATATCCCGAGCCTATAATTGAAATCCACTCTCAGTGAATCCAATTATACAGGAAATTTGAGACAGTGAAGTCAGCAGAAAATCATAGTGCTAAAAGTAAAGACATTAGAAAATTCCACAATGTTTTTTTTTTGTGTGTGTGTGTGTGTGTGTGTGTGTGTGAGGGGAGAGCAAGCCAACCTGCACCCCGCACCTATTACTTAAGTTCAACGTCATGTAGCTGTGACAAAATGGCCTTCAACCTGAAAGACTGCAATAAAATTCATCCCCGGCTAAGTACCAAATAACTGTTTTAGGATGTATTGGCTGATGATCAACATTCATTCACTCACTTTTCTGATACCTGCCTTATCTTAGTCAAAGCTCCAGGGGAAGAAGCCTTTCCCACAAGTGCATAGTGTCTCTGTGATGATAATAGCAGCTTTCACAGATACTGCATTTCATAACTAGTGCAGTGATATCACTGCCTTTGAAGTTAAATCATTTGAACAAATGTTGTTCTGTTGATTCAAACCACAAGTGTGCATTGAGAGACGACCCCAAAGGGTCAGTATGCTGCAAATTCAAGATAATTTATAAGGCAAGGAGAACATTGTCTTCACAATGCTGAAAAATAGTGCTCACTTATTTCAACATGTAAAGGAAGAATTAAGACAATTAGCCGAAGAACATATCAGCTTCATAAATGACTATGATGCCACAAAAGCATTAACTGCAGCTAGAATACAACAAGAAAGAGAAATAGATTTGGTGTTGCAAATTGAAAAATAATATGCCAGGCAGGTAGATGGTACAATATATTCAGAGATGATCCACAGTCTGATATTTTAAACAAATTTGAAAACTGACAGAATGAAAAAACTGCGTATGACAGTGTTTTATAGATGCTAAAGAGCATGTGCCTAATCAGCAAAGAGTAGTAGAAACAGTGTATGAAGCCTGGGCTCATGATGCAGAGGGATGGAGCCTTGAGTGTGACCAGGATGACCAGGATTAAAATAATGGCCCTGGTACTGGAGGATACAGGCAGGGGTAAAGGAGTGAAGGGACATAACCCACTGCCCTCTCCCATGGGACGGGTTTACTTACACTCAAGGGTACATAGGGTGGTGGGACTACCCTGGTGGAAACAAAAAAACACTGCTCATACACTGAGGGAAGGGTTGCATGGAGGAAATGCCTCTTGCAGAAATGAGGAGATATATTGCACAATCAGTCCCTTGCTGCCATTCCACAATGCCTAACCAGGTGCATTCTGTTAGGACAGGGTAGAGAGCAAGAAAAATTCACAAACTACCCTGACTGCTGTCTGAATGACAGCACCTTCTAATTGATCCCTCCCTCACTGTGATGGAGAACAAATGGGACATTTTTTTAATTTATTTATTTTATTTTCCATTTGTTTGCCGGGTTAGTCCAACTCAACACAATGTGACCATTTTCAGCAGAGGCCTGGGGAGAAAAGCTCCAGATACATAATAAAAAATTATAAAAAAAATAATAAAAATAATAAAAAATTATATAAACGCAGCTATTTTGTACAAAGAGCATAGAACATATAAAAGGAGTAAAATCAGAGTTTTACAAATGATGTAGCATACAGTGGTTAGAATATTGAGAAACAATTAAACAAGATATTATACAACAAATATACAACTGCTTGAACATAAATTCAAAAATAATTTTCAATAGACAAACAGGGTCATAAACTAGAAATCATAACTATAAAGGTGGCCTAAACACCAGGTTCACAGTACTATGCATTAAGTGAAACTACACAGTACACCTGTGATTTAGTGATGTTGAAAGTCAGGAACAGGTGAAATTTAGTTTGGTTCTGTACAGGAACATATCCAGGTTTTGAATAGGAGATCTTTTAGTAGGGATTTGAAAGTATGTTTACTATTTAGACATCTAACGTCAGGGGGTAGAGAGTTCCAGGCCTTAGCAACTGCATAGGAATAAGAGATTGGCCTGAGCTATGTAAGCTATTGGTAACATTCAGTAGATCGGTACTGGAAGATCTTAGTTGACGCGCAGTATTATGGAAGGTGAGCAGACCAGAGAGGGCAGGTATTTTATTTGGTTGGTATAGCAGTTGATGGGTCAGGAGAAGTTGATTGTATTTTAGTAGGTTAGGGAGTTCTAACCATCCTCATTGTCTTAGGGAGAGGCAATGGTGATGGTGAGAACGAAACTTAGCATCGCTTGCAAATTTTGAGATTTTATTGTAGCAGGTAGATAGTTTCAGAAGGTCAGATTTGTTTAGATTAGTTAGAACTGGGGAAGCATATAGTAAGGTAGAGAGTATATGGGTATGAGAGATAGTGATTTGGGATTCCTGTGTGGAAGCTCTTGCAGCAATAGAGTGAACCTAGTTTTTTATGAGTTTAGTTTTTTAGTTTTTTTCTTTCGGCTTTTTCCCGGTTAGGGGTCGCCACAGCCGATCACTGTCCGCTCATGATTGGCAGTGGAGTTTTACGGTGTTGAGTTGCTAGCCCGGCGCCCAACCTTCCACAGAAGGCACACACATGCACACACTCACACTTAGGGCCAATTTAGATTGTCCAATCCACCTACAGAATGTATTTGGGATGTGGGAGGAAACCGGAGCACCCGGAGGAAACCCACACTACCACAGGGAGGACATGCAGACTCCGCACAGAAAGCACCCCAGCCGAGGATCGAACTGGAGAACCTCTTGCTGTGAGGTGGCAACGCTAACCGCTGCACCACCATGGCCGGGCTCTCTAATTATTTTTAACTAATTTTATGTAAATAATTTCTTTTGAATATGGCATTTGCTTAAATAGTATGACTTTGTAACTACTGCTCTTTTATTTTATTTTGTCTTACATTTTTTTCTCTTATAATTGTGCATTATTAACTTTTAATTGTCACTGTGGAGCTTTTCTCCCCGGGCCTCTGCTGAAAATGGAAATATATCCAGTTGGACTAGCCCGGTTAACAAATGTAAAATAAATAAATAAATAAAAATAAACAGGATTGCTTGCATTTTAGGAATGGTTAAGAAGTCAAAGCACCAGGATAGAAAAATCAGACAGTGACTTTCAACAGAAACACAAGATGATGTCTTACACAGACACTGTAAGGAAAACAGGGATACTTAACATATGCAATCAGCAACTCTGTGGGATCAAATATACTGTTCAGGTCCGGATGTTTAATACAAGACATTAATAAGGAGCATTTGGGAAGTTGGCATAAGGGATAAGGTGTTTACCTTACAGACACAAGGTCCAAGGTTTGATTTTCACATGGGGTAGTTGGCTGGGCTTAAAATGTCCCACATGGGCAGTTAGACTAGTAGTAATCTATGAGCATGGTCCCTCTCAAAGGAAACATATACACTGACCATACAATGCTCCTTTCTGAAGCATTTTCATAAAAATAATGACTTTGAAGACAATGGCATATAACCCAGTGACAATAAAAATGCATCAGTATAGACATGCAAAAACATGAACAAGCAATAAGGTATATAAAGAAAGCTGTTAATTTAAATGGTTATATAAGTAATGATGATTCTTAATGTTTCTTCTTTTACAGATTTCAGCTTCCCAGACGTGTAACTTATTGCAAATGACATTTCTTTGATATGGGAAAGAAAAACATACTTACTTTGCAGGTTCTGATGAATGGTTTCAGAAATGTATTCTTCCTTTAGAAAAAAAAAGTGAATGTTAAGGGTTTCATTGTTGATTACTGTATATAAAATAATTGCTGTTTTAAAAAGAGGGACAACATCTTTTTGGAAAGTGCAGTATATATTCCCAGGACAGTCTCTAGCTGACAGGGTACTGTGTACATTCTATTGGAGAGGTACTGGAAGAAGAGTGGTTCTACTATCTAATTTGTAGATTATTGGCCTATCAGCAGTAATTATTCTGGAATACCATTTCACCAAACCACTAAAATTTTTGAATAATTTGCGGTATATCTCATAGAAAAGTACTGAAATAATCCAACTGGTTCATCCCTGGTCATAGCAAATTAACAAACATGGTTCAATCTCATTATTTATGCTGTAGCTTTACTGGTTAATGGATTAAGGACTAAGATTAGAACTACCATGTATTCTGCATTTTCTGCAGATCTGAATGTGCCTCTTGAAGAAATGTAAATAAATTAAAAAAGAAAGCAACATGCTTTCTGATGACTGGATTGCCTGTACTCTCTTGTGTGACAAAATGTGTTTTTCTAAGTTGTGACCCAGATATGTGTTGACCTTCATTTATGTTGATTTCACTAATAATCCATGCACTAAGAGGTGTCCCTTAAAACTGTCCTGCTATACCTCTATGTTATCAATATAAGGTAAGTGATGGGGGCTGTAGTAACTAAAATAAACCAAACCCGCAGACAAAACACACTAGTTACTCATGCACGAAGCCCAATCAGACTTTGTGGGAGGCAGATACAGTGAAGATTACAAAGAGCTTTGCTGAGTGTAATGCAGTTGGTGCAAACGGGCAAAATTAGCAGATACTATTGTGAATTGCATGAGACAAAAAGATACTATTTAATAGTGCTTTGTGGTCATAGTTGTAAGCATAGCTTAGAAGGCATTGGCTTTAATACCCCCAAAAATATTTCTATCAATTTATTTATTTATTTACATTTGTGGACCGGGCTAGTCTATCTGGATACATGTCCATTTTCAGTAGAGGCCCGGGGAGAAAAGCTCCAAGCATAGACAGAAAACTTATTATACAATATTAATATAAAAAATTAAGCTATAATCAAGTACAGATAATAACAATATTTGAATATTTGAGAGAGAAAAAGAAAAAAATATTGTGTGCAGAGTTATTTAGAAGGGAATGAACTAAGATCAAATACAGAAAAATAAACAATATTTGACAGGGGAAAAAAAACACAAAGAGTAATACATTTTAAAAAAAAAATTATAAAAAGTTTTTTTTTTTTTTTTTTTTTTTACAAGGACATGTATAATGGCTAGTAAGCAACCCTTACTAGCCAGTTTAACATGTAGCAGCTGGACTAATTCAGCCATGCACAGATCCACTTAGGTTATAAATGTTGTATTGTCTAGTCCACTAATACTCTTGTGAAAAAAGATGATCAACGGGAAGCAACATACAGCAACCCATGTATAATGGCTAGTAAGCAACCCTTTTGGTCAGTGGTCCAGCTACCCCCTGACATCATTCCTCTTCATGCTGACAAAACACTGTCTGAGCTTGTGAAGACAGTAAGCATACAGGAGTAGAGGGTAGCATCAAAAAAGCTAAATTTAGTGATGACTGGTTTAAGTATCTTATCCTAAATGGTTCATTTCTGAAGTAATATAAATTCTTAATAATTTATGTCCTGTCTGGTGTAAAGCTGAACTTAAAGTCAGAAAAAAATTCCAATGATTGAGGAAAGCTTTGCACAAGAGACTGGGAATGTAAGGTCTGAACTTCAGAAGTCTTTCTTATATATAACAGAAACAAAATTACTTAACATTTTGTAATAAGCATTTCACTAGTCTTATTTCAAGAGATTTTTGTCACAATTGAATTAATACAGTCTTCAGATTCTAAGTTGTGCAATGTAGCTCTCACACAGAAAAGTTTAACATGTAGCAGCTGGACTAATTCAGCCATGCACAGATCCACTTAGGTTCTAAATGTTGTATTGTCTACTCCACTAATACTCTTGTGAAAAAAGATGATCAACGGGAAGCAACATACAGCACTGTAATGATTTTTTTCAAAATCACTATTGTCTCACAGTGAGATGCCATACATCTATATAGGCAAGACAAATATTTATCTTTACCTTACATGATTAAAATTGCAGTATGGCTCACTGTTGCCATATGGATATTACAATACTGCAGAAAACCTAAGCACCTGCAGACTGCATTGAGTCTCTCACTCAAATGTGTTTGTAAAACAAAGGTGACCATGAGGAAGCAATGCACACCATTACACTCTTGATTCTTTTTTATCTTGTATCTTGGTGATAAACAAGTCCCTCCTTCTGCCCAGCTGAACCATTCATTCCACTGGGAAGCAGCACGCATTCCTCTTAAAGGTAAGGAGCCTGTGCCTAGTTAGTATTATTATCCTTCTTGGGGAGGCAGGGGGTTTTTTTTGTATTTTCTAGCTCTTGCTCCAACTAGTGGCTGATGTATGTTCACATATGCCAATGACTCCTATGCCTTGTATTGTGAGTGTGAACATTGCCACATATGCCCCACATGAAGACAACCTTTGTTCTGTGTTATGCATACCAAGCACCTATCTCTCTCTAATAGGTGCCATATCTGTCTTGGTACAAATTTCCTCTCTTCCCCAGGATGGGTAATCAGAAACTGGTTGCTGATTTCCACCGTCCTACAGTCATCATCACCTTATCCCATGCATTAATCAAACTAATGTGTTAGGGCTGCATCCTTCTATGTCACAGAGCTGGGCATTATGTTTTTTAATTTTGTGAAAAGTATTATTATTTGATGGCAGATAGTAGTTATAACCATATATAGACAACATGACTATTTCACTTTGTTATATTATTGGAGAGCTAGTAAAGTAAAGTATTTGGAGTATTAATTGTATAATAATTATATGCTTGTAAAATGAAAGATGATCATTGGGAAACAACGTATAGCAACATAGTACTGACTGTCTGAGAAACAACTCAATTACATAAACAGCAATTCTCTACTATGTGGTAAGCAACATAGATTCAGCAAAGGTTTTAATATAGTTACTGCCTTTTGTGCCACAATTGATTTCATATTTAATCATATGGATAATGGATTAGTAACAAGAGGCCTTTGAAACAGTAAATCACTCTTTTCTAATTAACAAATTGTGTAAACTTAATTTTGGCAATACTATCTCACAATGGTTTGAAACCTTCCTTAACAGAACATTCAAGGTGTATTCCAAGAACACTCTATCTGAACCAGGTACTCTACATATTGGTGTCCTCAAGGCTCTGTGCTATGCCCCCTTTTGCTTTCACTATTCATCAATGATTTAGCAAGCAACCTCCAAACATAATTATGTATGCAGATCATGTTCTCCTCCTAGAGGCCAACAAAAATAAATATGAAATACAGCAAAAGTTGCAATCGAATTTTACAATTGAATGTACACCAACAAACTACTAGACTGTCTAACCAAATCCAGTGTTATGGTCTTTGCTATTCGAAAGAGGTTACATAGCCTCTTTTCACTAGTTTTACTCAGTAACAATGACAGCATTAATCCTAATGCCATGGAACAAACATATTCCAGCTTAACCCCTGACCTCTCATTAGCCCAGCATATAAGCAGGCTTGTGAGCAAAGCAATGATTCAATTCAAACTATGCTACAAGATTACACATTTTCCCTCTCCTGTCATCATGCCAATCCCTTGCACATAACATTCTTATTCATAAAATTGAATATGGCCTCCAGTTACTTACTTTCCACTCCTTTGCCAACACACATGATTCAGATCACAGTGAATAAAATATGCAGATTTGTTTTGCTCAGAGGGTTCAAGGCATCCTACTGTGACCTACTTAAAGGCTTTTACTAGTTGCTTGCAAATAGCAGTCACTCTGCTATTAAGGACTGTCCTATTTAAAATCATCTCTCAAGCTCAGTATCCCACACTAAAGTAAAAACTTAAATTTAGGCAGCAAAACTACTCTTCTAGAAACAACTAGGATAACACTCTTTACTTATATAGACCACATTTCAGAACAACAGCAGGGGAAAGATAATAGGTAGAAAGCTGCTAACTCAGTCCCTTCTGTGGCACCGTTCAAATAATTTATAACTGTTTTACTATTTCTGGTAGTCTAATGTACCTGTATATAGTGTACATTGTTTTACACTAATGTGACTATTTTCTATAGATTATCTTAATATGAAACGTCTGCTGATACAAACTGAATATACCATTAGATGTCTTTTTCTTTGTCTCAAAATTTTTTTTTATTTTTCAAATACATTTGAATGAATGCCACAGTATTTATACATAACATCTTAAATAACTATGTACATTATTTACATTAGCCTGATACTATAACAGATCTTAATGTGTACAGTAACTTTATAAGTATGTCCAATCCATTATCAGAGTGTCTGATCAATTATTGTATAGTGTCAATCAACGGTAAGACTTTTCCCCAAGGGTTGTTGATAAATGGCTTTGGATAAATTCTTAGTTCTTTAATTTTAATTTCCAATAATGCTTTGGTCTTCAGTAGGCTGTAGAAGTCTTCCAAAGTTGGTATTGTGTTTGTATTCCATCTTCTTGTTATACACTTCCTTGAAATTGCGAGTTCACTCAAACAATCTACTGTATTTCTCCCTCTCTCTTTGTACATATTGTAATATTGTTTGCATGCTTATAGTATACTATAACGCTACCTGACTATAGAGTAGTACACTTATTCTTGTATATAATTCCTCTGTATTACTGTAATAGCCTTTTACATTTGTAACCTGTGTTATTGCTATATATATTGTTTATATTCTGTAATTTTCTTCTGGGCCTTTTCCCCCCAGGACTCCGCTGAAAACAGACACTAGTTGTCCAGTTGGGCCATCCTGGTAAACAGATGTTAAATAAATAAAAAATAAATATAGTCCATACTAGATACTTGTTTGACCTATTCAAATGAGGACCTTCGTTCACATTTAATAATATAAGAGCTTTAATTAAATAAAATGATTCATTAAATAAAGCTTGTAGAAAGTTATTAAAACCATTCCAAAATAGCTTAATTTTAACACAAGGAAAATGTGGTTCCAATCTGCATTGTGTACTTGCTCACATCTCTAACATATTCCTTTTATGGAAGAACTAATTTTACTGATTCTATCTGAGGTTAAGAATGCTCTTTGCAAGCATTTCCAATTAAAAACTTTCCAGTATTGTGTAAAGGATGTATATTTTATCAATAATAAGATATATGTTGTAATAACTTCAGTTAACTGTATCGAGTGTCCTTTTGTTATATATTTCCAATATGAGGTGTTGGGTGTTGTTTTATAGTTTATCAATATTTTGTAAAATTTTGAAATGCTGTTTCCCATGTCAAAGTCATTATATATGATTTCATATATGTATTTTGTAAAATTAGGTATTTCTTTAAATGAATAATTGTTAATTAGTCTACTTAAATCTTGCGAATATGACAGAATACTCTATAAAGTTAGGCAGTCCTGTTGTGGAATTTTGTATGTTGTTTTTATTACTTACATATCTGAAACTTTTAGTTCTTTGATACATTGGAGCCAACAAACAAATCCTTTCTGTTCCCAGGAATTAATAATTTCTCCATATATTTTATGTGGAAAGTTTTTTGTGACTATAAATGGTGTTAAAATATCAAACCAGATTTTTAAATCTACATTTGCATTAATAATTTTCTTAAATGAGTCAATGTAATAATTAACAATATGAATTTTAGTGGGTTTTTGTAAATCAAATTAATTTATTGATATTACAGTTAGTAATTCTTTCCAATTTGCAGTGTAATTTAGACTTATCCAATCTGAGATTGTTTTAGATATTGATGCTTTTATATATGTTTCTATATCAGGAAGGTTTAATCCTCCCTGTTTCCACAGTCTGATATGATGTATTAAAGCTATTCTGTTTCTTTTGGGAAACCCTAAAACATTTTTTAGGCATGAATTTATTTCTTTAAGTATATTCCTTTCTGGTAACAGTTGTACTGCCAAGGCTATATATAGGATTTTGGACAGTAAAACCATTTTATTAACTGTAGTCTATCTTCAAATTTTAATATTATTTTGTTCCATTTTTCCACAGAGATTTTAATTGTATTGATATTATTGTAGTTTTTTTAGACTAATTCGTTATTATCCTTGCATAACTTAATTCCTAGATATTTTAAAGTAGATTATTGCTTCCATATGATGTGAACCCCCTTATTCTGAATTTTGTTTTATTTAAAAATAAAAATTTTGATTTTGATTTATTGAAATGGAGTCCTGAAGTCATCTGAAATTTGTCAATTAATATATCTAATTCTTCAAATGCCTCTTTTGTATTACATAATGTTAGTAATATGTCATCAGCAAATAGCATTACTTTAGAATTGTTTTGTTCATGAACATCTATTCCTTTGATTTTTATATTGTTACGAATTGAATCTGCCAATATTTCAATAGCCAGAGCAAATAGAATCGGTGACATGGGACATCCTTGTTTATTGCCTTTTGTTATATGTAGAGATTCAGAGGTAAAAGGACCTAACTTGACATACACTAAATTATTTGTATATATATTCTTTAGGAGATGAACAATGGATGCAGGAAATTCAAATAGCATTAGGATTTTGAATAAATAGTCCCAATTTAGGGAATCAAAGGCTTTCTCTATATCTAAACCAATTACGAGTGTTTATTTTTTTTATTAACATAATCTATAAGAGAAATTATCCTTTTAATATTGTCATGTGTATGTCTATGATATATAAATCCAGTTTGATAATTTATTGTTTTGGATAGTGGTATTTTTGTTCTGTTAGTTAATATGTCATAAATATCTTATAGTCATTATTTAATAATGATACAGGTCTATATGAGGTAGAGAGGTTTGGGGATTTGTTTTCCTTTAGGATTGGTGTGATTAAGGAATATCTCTAAGAGGGTGGTATTAAAGCTTGTGACTGAATTTCTAGTAGAGTTTTATGGAAGAGAGATAGTATCTTTGAAGAAAAAAGTTTATATATTTCCATAATTATGCCATCTATACCTGGAGCTTTATTATTTTTACCCTCTTTTATTGTATCTGTAATTTCTTTGTAGGATATGGGTGCTTGCAGATCTAGTTTTAATTTTTCTGGTATTTTTTTATATAAGAACATTTTTCATCTAGATTTAATTGATCGATATGTATATTTTCTTTTTGGAAATGTTCCATATAGTGATTTCTATAGGCATCAAGAATATTACCTATATCCAATAATTTTCCCTTTCTTTTCATGGAAGATACTTTTAATGGGATCTACTTCATATGTTTGACAGCTCAAAAGGCCGACTTTCATATGGCCGAGACCATAAGATCGACATTTGAAATGTGGAACATATGAAAAAACAAAGTAAAAAACAACAAACACTTACCTAAACACTGCTAGCAGGAGGGCAAGCCTCATGACATTTGAAATGTGGAACATATGAAAAAACAAAGTAAAAACAAACACTTACCTAAACACTGCTAGCAGGGGGGTGAGCCCCACTGCACCCCTCATGGGGGGGCTTCACCCCCACACCCCCGTAACATTAAATATACCAACTCCAAGATTACACTACAGTGCAGGAATGGAAATCTTTCTATTCCTCACTGTATGGAGATGCTGGTTCTGCATGGTCAGCATTTCAAATGTCGATCATATGGTCTCAGCCATATGAAAGTCAGCATTTTGAAATATCAACCATGTGAAGGAGACCCTTTTAATGTTATTAGCTTTTGATTGTATTTTGATTCTTGTGGATAAATTATGTAGATATTTGGGAGAAGTGGCCAAGGTATTCATTTTTAGTTTTTCTAAAGCTAAACTAGTTTTATGTGTTAGAATTTCATTGTATTTATTGTTTAAATACTTCTACTTTCTTTTTCATCTCCAAATGATTTTTTTTCAGCTTTTACTGACAAAAGTTTGGATTGTAGATCTAATAATTTAGAATCCCATTCTCTGATTTTTTTTTTATATGTATATGTTTTTTACATATAGGGTTTTACCATATATGTAAGCTTTTAATAAGTCCCATATCATTATTTTATTTATCTCTGTGGTGTAATTAATATCTAAGAAGAACTGTAATTCAGATAATAACCAGGGTTTGAACTCTTTAATTTTAGTTACATATGCTGGAATTCTGGAGTTAAAGATTAATGGTTTGTACCCATTTTGAAGTTTTAGTATCAATGAATTGTGGTCTGAAAAGGGGCAGGGAGTGATTGCGAAATTAATGATTGTAGAGTGCAAGTCATGGGCAGCAAATATTTTATCTATTCTAGTATGGGTACCCAAATCTGTGATCTTGATGGGAAAACAACAAAGATTTATTTTCTTTAAATTTGAAAGTATCTACAAGATGAAATGATTCTACCCACTTGTTTAAAGCTTTTGATACAGCAGATGTATGCAGCAGTCTTTTATTTGTAGTTTCAGAAATATCAAATATACAGTTAAAATCTCCTCCTAATATTAAGTTGCCTTTATAATTATTGGAAATGAAATCTAGTGTTTTTAACAGTTCCTGTTCCAATGCCTGGGAAACAGTACAGATTGGCTAGGGTGCATATTCTGTTATTACATTTAACTATTACTAATGCCATAAGGCCTTCTTTATCTTCATACGTATAAATGATTTCTGGGTTAATCACATTTGTTTTCCATAAAATTGTTACTCTTTTTGTCTTTGTCTTATAAGTGGATTGCACCAATATCATATATTCCTTAGGATTCCATTTGCAATTCTCATTTGTTTTGAAATGAGTTTCTTGAAGGAAGACAATTTGTACTTTGTTCAATTTTAAATATTTCAGTAGATTTGATCTCTTGCTAGGATTGTTTAAGCCATTGGTATTTAAAGATAATAAAGTTAAATCCATCTTAGGTTATTTAGACTATGTACTTTTTGTTTTATTGTGACTATTAAACATTTTCCTCTGATAACTATAAAGTATATGTTTGAGCTTTTAAAGGAAATTATCAGTTTTATACTTTGAGTATTTACCAATAAAGTAATGTTTTGGTCAGCCATACTAAAAATGTTTTTGTGAAATAACAAATTTAAATTAATAAATGTTAACAAAACTAAGATCCACACTTGCCATGGAATGAAAATCATTCCTACTCTGGTGAATAAACCTAAGTCCATCAGATTATCACTCATACCTTGACAATCCAGAACATCTGAGCTCCATAAATTGAATTATCATATGGAAAATATTTGTAATAGGAATAAGCAATATTTATATTATTTTGAACATATATAGTACTATTGTAGATTAGACAGAATTCTAATACAATATAAATGTCTACTTATCATATAAGCAGTTAATATTTACATGAAAGATAGATTTCAAGCAATTCAATCATAGTAAAGTAGGATGTATCATATATAAAACCTCAGTAAAAGATTATAGCACACAGTTATTTCACATATTCACCCTTATTGATGAAGTCTTTCAAAACGTATTGCTTAATATAAATAGATGGTAATAACATTTATACCTAATGTTTATAATACAATGTATTTTACTGGATATATCAGAAGTTATATTTCATTGTTTGCCAGCATTTAAGTAATCACTTAGTTTGTTGCTATCTTACTTAAAGCACCAAGTTTGTTTTATGTGAACACTGATGAAAGTTAGTGCATTTTAATTATCAGTGCATCCCTCTTCCCCCCATTTCCTAGACATACGGATTTTCATATCTGTCATTTCTTATTATAAAATGAGTGAAATTATTGGTTAAAAACAACAAATTCACTTATTGTGATTAATAATTACAAGTTCCCTTTCTGTATTCATAAATTGCTATTTTATGGCATACACTGAAAGATTTTAGATTTAAATGGCAACATTCTATTTTGTATAATCAGCAAAGGTTAAACTGAGTGATTATTGTCAATTTAATACTATTTGTTCAGAATGTGATTGTTACATTCTGTGACATTTCAAGTTCAGGCTTCTATTGTTTGCCTTGAACAACTTTGTCAGTTTGTCATGTATAAAACATCAGTTACCTTGGTAACCACTTAAGTATTATATATGATCAAGATGGGTTACAAAAACTACAATTCAAGTTAAAGCAATTGCATGACTTGTTATGCATATTTACTTATATGAGAAAATCATCATGCTTCCCCTTGATGTTCAGTGCAGTTTATGTCATTTATGACATGTTAAGACAGTAGTGTTATTGTACACAAGCCCATGTTATTAAATCCTGTCTTTAATATCTAAATTCAGCAGACTGCTTCATCTTATATGACGATTATATATTTGTCTAGATTTACTAAAATCATACATTACGTAACTATTGTGTGTGTGTATTTTTTTTTTTTTTTTGGCTGTTGCTTAGTTATTTGAGAGACCACAAGCAGTAATGCTTATTCTTATTATTAGCTCCTTCCAGGCATGTTTTTACAGTCCATAGACTTTAAATTATGAGACCCTTCTAGTTTCTTATTTGTTATAAGTATATTTCCATCCTTACATACACACATATCAGTACTTCAAGCATGGACAACAATGCCTGTCCAGTTTTTCCAGAATACCATTCACTAGTTCATGTGGTGTGTTTCCAGGCTGTTCATAAAATATCCAAATCAATATCTGTCCTGTTCCATTTTACCAGCCTGTTCCATGCAATGGCCACTCTGCCAGTGAACCACTCAACACACCTTCCATTCCCACAGATATTTCCACAAAGGAAATCTGATAACTTTCTAGCACTTTCTGGCAACCCCAAACACACCTAGAATCAGCTATCCCCATATGCCCAACACATCCAAGTAAGCTTTCCTCCCAGACCACTGCAAAGGGTACTGCACAAGACCAAGTGCTCTTAGTCTTTCACAATAACTCAGACTTCCAGTCTTATGTAAGTCCTTAATGTGTTTGGACCAAAATACATTTTAAATATAAAATTGCGCTTATTATTTTTATTTTTTTTATCACAAATTATCTTAATGAGCTAAACAAAGTGTTGGGAGATCATCAACATGTGTACATGTTGTTTAAAACAGCCCCTTTATTATATATATATTTTTTTAAACCAAAAACTTCACTGCCGAGAATTATCTTGTTGGCTCCTCAGAGCCATTAAGCATTATCGTCACTCTGTCTCCATTACCATAGCAACATGGGAGCGTCTGTTACTGTTAGTGTGTCGGTGTACTGCATACCAGAGGCTCATGATGCACCTGAAGCAAAGCTTCACTTCACTGCAACTTCAAGCCTAAATTCCCTCCTTTTCAGCGAGGCAGCAGCCAGGAAAAGAATGGAGAGCAAACAGATAAAAAAAAAAAAAAACCTCCCAGCAAGCCGCCACAACAAGAGATAACACATTCTTCCAGCCTTCCCACCTCTCACTCAGCAGATGTATAAACAAACTATTCTCTACCAAAATATCCCAAATCACAGTTTTATCCACCCCCTTCCCCTGGATCCAGGCTAAAACACCAAATGTCTCTTCCTAATTTACAAGCATAAGTAAACCTCGATCACAAGCCACAACCCACAGCTTCCCAGAGACAAAAACGGCAACATACAACAGCTGCCAGACACAGCTGCATCCACACACACCATGTCAGGCTTAATCAAACAGCACTCAAAACTATGATACCTGCCATAGTTGATATTAACTATGTTTAGATATAATAATAATGACATTTGTACTAGCTGCCAGACACAGCTGCATCCACGGACACTATATCAGGATTGATCAAACAGCACTCAAAGCTATGATACCTGCCATAATTGATACTATGTTAAGACAGAATAATAATGGCATTTGTGCTAGCTGCCAGACACAGCTGCATCCACGCACACCATATCAGGATTGATCAAACAGCAATTGTAGCTGTGATACCTGCCATAATTGATATTAACTATATTTAGACAGAATAATGATGACATTTGTACTAAGAGCTTGCTACTATTATTCAACCAGGATATACATTTCTAAATCACACTTTAACTGAAGAAGTTATTAGTCTCCATGACAGCATTTTTTTTTCAAAACACTCTACTGTTACTGTTATTATATATGATGTTAATTTGTTACATTTGAGTCTGAACTCTGATGAACAGTACCTTGTTGAATTAGTTAATTAATTACTTAAATTATTATAAGTAAAATCAATGAAAAATGAACAAGATAAATATTCATTGAGTTCAAGTAAGGGAATAGAAATGTTTATGTTTATATTACATGCTGCTTTGTTTGGCTTATATATAATGTAAATAGTAACCCATCTTGACCTACCTTTGTTTGTGAAGAATTACTGGACTCTGAACATTCTGAATAAATCATTACTGTTTCTCAGTTGTTTAAGAAACCCTCCTTTTTTAAAAAAATAAAAACAGATGACAAGTGATGTACCATATCAGTTGATACTTTGAGAGATGTAGTTGTAAGAGTTATTTTTTTGGGACAGTTATCTTGAAATCAGTTTTTGTTTCTTCTTTCTAGCATCAGCCCAAGTATTTGTTTCTTTTATTCTTTTAGGAGTAGGAGGCCATCCATTCCATTTATTCTGGGATAAGACACTTTGTTGTTGTTTTTGATGAATATAGTAGCTTTGTCTAAGTCATTAAAGGTTCTCATCTCATTGGCAAAAAGTATTTTTATCTTGGCTGGAAAGGTCAGCTGTGCTTTAATGTTGTTTTGTTTCAATAGTTTTATTATTGCCCAGATTTTTTTCCTTTGTTCTAGTATTCTGGAAGAATAATCATTGTCAAACCTTATCAGGCTTTGATTGTATTTTAAGGGTGATTTTTCTCCAAGCAGATTTTAATATTAGTTCCTTGTCCAGAAATGAAAGAAATGTTATAACTATGGATCTAGGTGGAGTATTTGTTGAGTTAGAATTAGGTTTCCTCAGTACTCTATGTGCATTTCAATTCCAAATGAAAGTCCCTCTTTCAATTTTAAAAATTCAAGAATTCAGGTTAAGAATGAAATAATGTCTTCTCCTTCAGTGTTTTCAGGCAGACCAAAGATCCTTATGTTGTTTCTCCTTTCCCTGTTTTCTTATGTCATGTATTTTGTTAAGCAGACATGTATTCTGTTTAAGCAGAAATTCTTTTTTGAAATTCTTCCTCTTTGAGTATCCCTTCAGTGTCATTTAGAGAAGTCTCTATATTTGTTATTTTATATGGTATTGCTGTAATAGTTATTTAAGAGTATCAGTCTGTTTTTGAGAATTTAATTTGAGGTTTTCTAAGTCATTTGTAAAGCCATCCATCTTCAAAGATAGTTCCTGTAAGGTAGATATCATCAATTGCAGTTCTTTTTTCAAAGCAGCATCTGGATGAGAATTCCTTGAGTTGTCCATATTCAGTGACTCAATATATCTCAAAGTTACTTGACAAGAAAATTTTTGCATATCTCCACCAAAATTGATATTTATGTAGTTTTGTAGTTTATTTATATTTTTCTGATGTTTTAAACTTTCCTATATTATTATACTAGTTTATGGAGCTCTCAAAATTCACTGCTCTCAGTTGGCCATCTAGGCTCTGCCCCTAGATGTCTTTTTCTTGATGGTTGTCATCACCACTGTACTTGCACATTATTTTCCTGAAATGCTGTAGCATTATGATCTGAGTCATAGCTAAAAAGGGTCACTGGACCAGTGCACTTACCGAGCTATCAAAATAAAATAAATAAAATATTTCATTTTATTTTACTTGTTTGCTAATTTCATTTTATATGCATTTTAGCAGGAAAACAACATACAGTAACATAGTAATGACAACCACAACCAGCACTTAAAGAAACAGCAGGTACAGCTCTGTAAATAAAATACTTTAATAAAACAGAAAACAGGCATATAAACACATTAACTTTATCACCATATTTTCATCCCTTGGACTTCATTAGACATCTTATTCACCCAATGACATCCTTTACATAATTTTAAGTCTACTATTCATCAGAAGGATGCATTTTCCAACTCCTGTCTGTATTTTACTAATGCCCACCCTTTTTTGCAGAAGAAGAGTATTGTTAAGGGGCAATTTGATAGAAGTTATAGAATGGTATTGGATGATCAAGATTTTCTAAATGAATGTGAAAATTTAAAAAGTATGTTTCTTGAAAGAAGTTATCCACCTAGTTTGATTGAAACTATCCAATCAGAAATGAGAGATGGAGGGATAGGTTTGCTCCCATACTTGGGAAGGAGATCCCTATAGGGGACATGGCTACAAATAGGTTGTTTGATGGTATTGATATGGATGATGACTGTGATGGGTATAAAGGTGCTTTTATAACAACTTTTAGTGGTGATGCAGGAATTATCAAAAACATTATTACTCAAGAATGGGAACCATTAAGGTGTTTGTCAGATTTAGGAGAAATTTTTGATAAACCCATTAAATTTATTTTACAGAAAGGGGAGTTTGAAAGATCTATTTGAGGGTGGAGCTACCCATGTGGTTATGAGGAGTCAGAAGAAAGTGGGCTCCTACAGATGTGGTAACCACCCTTATTGTCCCTATATTCTAGAAGGGAGGGATATTTATGTACCTAGTAGGAGAAGGCATCTGGTTGGTAGAGCATTTGCCAGTTGTAACACAATTAGGGTAGTTTACCTCACTGTTTGTGATGTCTGTGGAGGATTTTATGTGGTAAAGATGGAGAGGAAGCTAAAGATTAGGATCTATGAGCACTATGATGGTATTAGGAACAAAAATTAAATTAATGTGTTATTTAAACACATTTAAACTTGTGGTAATGCTAAGTCAAGTTTTTTTTTTGATATTGAAGTGGTTCCCATTGATATTATGGGGGACCTTGGGAAATGACTACTGAATATAAAGAGTTATTTTGGCAGTTGGTTCTTGAAGTCAGTAAACTCCCCGGGCTGAATGAAAACCGATTACTAACGATATTATGGGGGACCTTGGGAAATGACTACTGAATATAAAGAGTTATTTTGGCAGTTGGTTCTTGAAGTCAGTAAACTCCCCGGGCTGAATGAAAACCGATTAGTAACCCCGGTCTTAAAGTTAAGGCCAGATTGTGAAGTGGTGTGATCTGGTTTAGTTGTTTTAATAAGTTTTATGTTAGTACATATTTTATATTCATTTATGTTTTTATTACATAAATGGTGGCCTTGGCTAG
This sequence comes from Protopterus annectens, assembly GCF_019279795.1. Taxonomy (NCBI): domain Eukaryota; kingdom Metazoa; phylum Chordata; order Ceratodontiformes; family Protopteridae; genus Protopterus; species Protopterus annectens. Next base: position 783,053,652 of record NC_056750.1, on the reverse strand, counting down.
GCTTGTTTTATTCATGAAATATTTTCTTTTTAGGTACTTAATAGCTTTTTTCGTTTGCATTCAACAGCTTTTTTAACAACACGCATCTTTTAAAAAAATAATTTTAAGATTTTTTAAAACAATTTTAGGGTCATATGTTTAACTGGTGCTTCGTATTAAGGAGAGAGACATTTCTATTTGAGCTATTTTTAATTCTTGATGGAATAATTAAAGGTTGAATTTTATTGGTTAAAGAAATATTATATAAAGTATGTCATTGGTTGGATAAGATGTCTGATGTGCTCCCAGGGATGAAAATGTCCGTGGTGATACAGTTAATGCATTTATATGCCTGTTTTTTTGTTTATTAAAGTCTTTTAATTACAGAGCCATACCTGACATTTCTTTAAGTGCTGGTTGTGGTTGTGATTACTGTTTTATTCAGCACTTATTCCTCCTGTTGTTTTAATTGGTTATACAGGAACATAGTTCTATTGTTTGACAAGCGTTATTCTGTGATAACTGATAGCTAAGCGTTATAGCCAAATATAAGCGAGAGAACTTCACTTTTTATAAGTTTGCAAACATCATTTATTGTAATGTGGAGTTGCCATATGTTACTATGTGCAGCTGAATAATAGAGCCTCTGGTATGATGCTCTGCGCATGACTGCATTAATAAAACCAAAAGATGCCAAAGCTGCCTTTTGCATAATATAATTTCATACTGCCTGCAAATGTTACTCTGTGGATTGTAGAACTAATACAGATGGGGATGGAAACATGATTTTTGCCTGATCTGAGCTGAAACATTTTCCTCTACACTTTATGATCAAGGGCTAAACAAGATACAGCATTTTAAAATGATCCTAGAAAACCAATATACAGCACAGGACTCCTAAATAGGAAACATTTAAAAAAGAAACCAAGACTGTCAGTAAAGGAAAAATGGCACTAAATTTGCCTTCATATTCTTGCTTTAAGACATGATTGCTCAACATTATTATTCATAACATCATTAATATTAATGATGCAGAGCTGTTATTGACAGCACATAATTCTGATATCTACTCATCTGCATATCACTTTGTTTTGACATTTGCTGATTTGCACATTCCCCTGTCGAAGCATCTGAATGGTTGAAACCATTCATTGTGCTTGTGCATTCTGTATGCAGCAGACATTTAAGTTTCAGATCATCTGATGATATATATGGCCCATTCTCTAGTGGTAGCAATGACAATCTGCAAGGTTTTGTTAAGTGAGTCTGCATCTATTTTGGCAACTTAAGCATGCAGTTTGGTTTCAGTCATCCAGTTTTGATGGTTATTTAGTCTCTTTATTGTTCAACAATAATAGAAGTAAAATATTGTGGGGTCTATATTAGAAGCTCAAAGGTGTACTTACCCGAATATGTAAATGCCGACACGTCTTCATCGAACCGTGAAAACATCGATCATCCTGAAGTGTGAAATCCGAAACGTCGAATCATCATGGTTGGCCTTTCTGAGGTATAGCTCCGTAAGGTAAGTGTGCGATAGTTATGGACCTTACGGTTAGGGTGCGGGTTAAGGTAAGTGCATAGATGGTAATGTATGTGAGATTTAGTGTATGGTTAGAAGTAAGGTTTTGTTAAGTGTATGTGTGTGGATTATTTAGTTTGTTTGGGTATAGCTTCTTAAGGTAAGTACGCAATAGTTACGGACCTTAGGGTTAGGGTGCGGTAAGTGCATACATGGTGGTATATGCAAGATTTAGTGCAGGGTTAGAAGTAGGGTTTAGTTTAGGGTTAGAAGTAGGGTTTTGGTTAGTGTATGTATGTGGTTTATTTAGTTTGTTTGGGTAGGTAGTATGTAGTGGGTGGTGGGGTGGGACAACTATGACAGTTCGAGTTTTTGAATTTCGCAGCTTAGAGCATTCGGTGTGTTCGCGGTTTGTGGAATATGTGTCGGTGTTTACGTATTCGGGTAAGTACACCTTCGTGCTTTTAATATAGACCCATATTTTAAGGCACTTCCTTAACAAACATTGTGAATCTGACATTTCTATCAAATTGTGTAGCTTTTTATGTCAGAACCCTGGTAAAAAATAAATAAATAAATAACCCCAAACCCCTTCCTGACAAAATGCCTGCACAAATAGCCAACCTCTTCAACAATCACTTCACTGAATGCATACAAAATGTCACTACAAAGTCATCTCTCCCCACTTCCTCACACAACTCTTCACTCTCTCCTCCCCCCATCCTTAACCCAATTGCCTCCTCTCCCTACCTTGACTCACCCTCTTCCCCTTCCACCACTGCTTTCACAACTTCACCTACTTTCTTACTTCAGCCTGTCTCTACAGAAACTATTAGGAGGCTCTTTCTCAAACTCAGACCCTGCTCTAACTCTCCAGTCAATCTTCCTGTGGAATATCTTAAAATGCCTGCAGAATTCATAACATATTGCATATCCATCCTCATTAACAGATCTATACTAGAAGACTATGCTCCAACCCGCTAGAAAAAATATTCTATTTTAGCACTACACAAAGGTGGTAACTCCATTTAAATGTCCAACTTCTGGCCCATTGCCCTTCTGTCACCCATCTCCAAACTCCTTGAAAAATGTATCCACTCTCAAATACTCCAATAGCTCCTATAAAATCAACTTCTTACACCTACACAGCATGGCTTTTGACCTGATCACAGTACTAATACTGCTCTACTATCCTTCACTGACACTGTTAGCAAAGCACGCGACTCAGACAAACTTGTCTTGTCTCTGTTCCTTGATCTTTCTAAGGCTTTCAACACAGTTCCACATCAGCTTCTTATACAAAAGCTAAATGACCATGGAGTATCCCCTCCATCTGCTAGGTGTTTAGTAACTACATATCTGATAGACCACAGGCAGTTAAATGGCTAGACTCCATCTCCTCATTCCAGAATACCTCACCTAGAGTTCCCAAGGCTCTATCCTTGGCCGCCTCTTATTCAGTATCTTTACTAATGACCTACATACCTCCTTCCAACCGAGTACATCATACAATATGCCGATGACTCAACAGTCATCTGCTCATCCAACTCCATTTCACACCTTCAACAAATCACCCCAAGCAGCTTTGACATCTACTGAAAGCTGGCTTACTAATAATCAACTACTACTTAACCCCTCCAAAACTAAACTTCTACTTTTCACCCTCAAAACTTTCTCCCTAAATAAAATCCAATTTACTACTCTCTCAAAGAACAACACCCTACTCTAACTTGTTCCCTATACTGAACTACTAGGTGTCACCATTGATGAGCACCTCAAATTCAACCTACATATTTAAAATAGTATTAAAAAAACACACCAGAAACTTGGTATTCTCTATCAGCACAAACGTTTGCTAGACATGTCCACAAAACACAGTCTTGCCACATCCTACCTTCTTCCTATACTCTTATATGGTGCCCATGTTCATGTCTACTTTAGAACAATGAAATGCCACTTCACTGAAACCCATATCACTGAGACAAAAACACCGACAGCACCAACACTCCGACGTCCCGGAACACCGACTAACCACTCCAGGTAAGTAATCACTCAGCCATCTGGCACAAACATGTAAACAGAAGAAAACCAAGCCTACCCATGCGGGGGCTGTGCCCCCCACAACTAAATATACCAACTTTGAGATCACACTACTGTGGGGGTAAGGGGTAAATTTCAATAGGATGGCCAAGCGGTTACTTACCTGGAGTGGTTAGTCAGTGTTCCAGGATCTCGGTGTGTTGGTGCTGTCAGTGTTTTCATCTCTGTGATATGGGTTTCAGGTAAGTGGTATTTCATTGTTGTAAAGTAGACCCCCCCCCCTGTTCTTACAAACTTACAAACTAAACTAAAAAGTAAGCTTGAAACTTGCTACAATAAAGTTGCAAAATTTGCTACTGATGCAAAATACTCTACACATCACTGTATTCCCCTCCGCTCCCTCAACTGTCTTGAACATCCACAATATCTAATCTTCCTACAACTTCAAACAGCTCATAAGATCTTTCATAAACTCATGACCTGCCCATCTCTCAAAACTATCTTCATTATCTACATACCAAACTGATCTCTTAGGTCAGAAAACATACAACTCTTATTTGAGCACCATCCCATAATATCAATCGGACAAATTCTATACTCCTGCTCCATAGATAAAATCTGGAACGCCCTCCCACTAACTATCAGATGCAACCACATACACGCAACCTTCAAACTCTCACTCAAGGAGCACCTCTCTAAATCCTGAATCTGCTCCTGCTCAACCCCCAGGCTGATAAACTCTCTACTAAATGACAAATTCGCCTCTTACCAATCTTTCATTCAGTCTTATCCTTCTGTATTCTTCTCCCTCCTCCGTTCTGCACTCCATGATTCCTTCTCCCCTTTCTTCTTAACTTCCTACCTCAGCCTATAGAATCTCTCCCAAATAAGACATCTACATGCATTTTCATACTTATCCTAGGCTTCATAGGGAAAATATACTTGGAATTTTCCTGCATTTGTAATCAAAAGTCTTTATTTCATTATTGTATGTTTTTTCTTCTTTTTTCTCTAGAAATCAGAATTGTAATATTGTAAATATTGTTCAGATGTAAAAAAAAAACAGTTTTGTCATTCTTTTTAATTTTGGAGCTTTTTCTCTGTGGGTCTCCACTGAAAATGGGTTCGCTCAGGCTCAGATGAACTTTCCCAGTAAACAAATGTCAAATAAATAAATATATAAACTGAAATTTCACTCCAAAGGTATCCCTTGATTCTGAGAGCTGCATAGTGTAACAGCTGCTTGTCCAACAAACTGTTTCACTGAATTGAAAGTGTAGGGATGAGTAGGTTAAGTCATGCTACACATAATAATATATCTTTAATTACCAAGATAAAATATTTTTCTGGACAAAATATTTTTGTCTGTAAGTGATTATAGCTGAATAATAATTTTCCACTATCTTTCGATGGCATTTGCATCCAAATTAGTTTGAGCAGACCATGTATTTGCTGTGTCATGTCTATATTTATTAGGTTTTCTAAAGATCTGTGCAGATCACCCTGTTTATTTGCTTAGAGAATTTCAAAGCTCATCTGTAGCAAGATGTTAATACTAAAAAGAGGTGATTACAAATTCATGTAGTTAATCGTTAGAAGAAACTGCCAGTTCCCACATGTTGCTATGTGATCTGCTTGTGGAATGAAACATTGCTAGTCTGCAATGTTTGACGTTTGGCATTTGAATCTCTGCTTTTCAAGCTGAAGAAGATTGTGAAATGCTTGCAATAAACAGTGTTGGGTGCTAAGAATACTCTTGTAATAATACTAAAGACTAGAAAAACAAGTCCTAATACAACTTATTTGTCATAAAACTGCAATACTTGTATTAAAATAGCACATCTTTTGAAGTAAATAGGCAGGCAATATCATTGCATAAAGGATTTTCTTCTTGCATGAATCATGGAGCATATTACCAAGATCTACAGTAAAGTACTTCTTGTACTTTTATAATCCACAAATCTGAGCACATTTATTCAGAACATCTGCATTTGCATTCCCTGAAGTACAATGCAGGAGGCACATTTTAACAGGATACATGCTTAGTTCTGTTCTCTTAAGGATATCCAAACACAAGGATAAAAAGATCACACAGACAAACCATTCAGTAAAAACTACAAGAAAACCCTTGTCCAGCTAGAGTTTTTGTTGTGTAATACCTTAAACCTCATGTACTAGAAGCCCATTGGTTATATTCAAATGACCACTTAAGAACATTCATGCCTCGGCTTCTGAATGCCCATAACTTTTTACTTTTTAAGTCTTTATGGCTACATTCAGGCCAATAAAGCCAAACCCCACTAGCTGCAGGCATGAATGTTTTGGACTTTAAGTGACCTCATCAGTACAATATGAGCAGATTGTTTGGCTATACTTTGGATGCACAGAGGTTACAGGCAGCTCAACCACACATGACAGGAGAGTCTGGGATAACTGGCAGTGCAAACAAGCAGAAGAGAGATTGATATGTACAAGGGCTGCAACTTCTACCACATATGAGGTGATTTTATACTGTACTGTACTGCTATAGTCTTTAAATTCTAATGCTGTCTGATAATACTTGCAACAGTTTTTTTGTAGTGCCAAAAATTTAACCATTCTTAAAGTTTATTTTGTGCCATAAACGGACACATCTGTGCACTTTGATGTTTCATTATAAAACTGAAATAATAATTTACCAGCTTTTGTTTGGAAATCATTAACATATTCCATTCTTATTCTTTTTTTAATTGGCAGCATCAGTTGTTATAGAATGTATGACAGGGATAGACAAGTGTAAAGATGCAAGGAGAAGAATAAAATGATTTCATAAAACTATTTATTTTGTATCCAGATTTATTTAGGCAAAAATAACTAAATTGTTGTCTAACTGAAGCAGGTCTTGTTTTCCAAGCACTCAAATTACCAACCTGCTCTGCTTCAGTGGGAATTGGACTGTCAATGTTAAGGCTATTTATTCTACAGTACTTTGAAGTAGGACAGTACTTTGAAGTAGGACAGACAATAGATATACTCAATTCCACAACAGTAGGTTTATTTTTTTTTAAATTGTAAGATAGATACAGTTGCAGTTGGGCAAACTTCCTATACACTGGTTGAGAAAATTAATTTTTATCCACTATTTTGTTTAATTTTACAGGCAACTAAATTTAGCTGCAGATAGCAAATATGAGAGAAATGCATTACCAGCTGCGTTACAGCTGTACATTTAGGAGGACTGGGACATTGTTTATTTCTGATTACTGGGAAAGTTTGACTGGGTGGAATACCCATTTTAAACAGAGGTCCAAGGAGAAAATCCCTAGTCCAAGTTTTTTTAGTGCAGTAAGTAAATAAAGTAAGGAGATACAAGTATGCTTAGATATATTTAAAAACAACTATATCTTATGGGTTATATTTCAGAATAGCAAGAGTTTAGGTTGACACTTTTGTAAGTAAGAATACAAGCACATGTTTATGCATATTTACAAATAAGACATCATGGAGGTATGCGATATTATTATAATTATGGTGGTATGCAATACTGGCATAGCAGCAGCTATCTCCAGCACAGTGAAATGGCAGTGACACTGAAGGTTAGCAAAAATCATACCTCTCAAATGTGCAGATTTTTGTAGAGTCTCCAGATTTTTGTCTGTTCCTCATAAATTTTGTGGTTTCTTGGCAAATCATTGAGGATTGAAGTTAATAAATAATGACACACTTTTGAGTTTTCAGACATTATATCCTTAAGAAAATGTGTGCTAACACACAAGCTATTCTAACAACTTTTTAAATTTATAAGAGCAATATTTAAAATCTGTACCTATTTTTGGGCCTTTGTTCCCCCCATTATTTTACACAGTGCAAACAATCTGGACAAAGAGGTTGAGAGGCAAGATCAAAATTTAAGCTGTCTGTATGTGATACAAAGCATTAATATTGTTGTTAATAATGCTACAGGTATGATGATTCAGAGGTAAACAGGCTACAGTGCAGTCAGGAAAGCATTGATACACATACAGACATACAGCCATACAGCCACACAAACACATCAGTATCTCATCAAACCTCAAATTGCAGGTTGAGGGTGGCCTAATGGTTAAGGTGTTTGCCTTATAAACACAAAGTGCAGGGTTTGAGTCTCACAAGGGATAATTGGCTAGGCTTAAAATGGCTCGCAAGGGCAGTTAGCTTAGTACTAATCCATGAACCTATATGCTCATAAGAGCAAACACAGAAAGAATGATCATTTTAGATCAAAATCTAAAGAAATCAAAAGGAAAAAAAAGAAAGCTATTTTTTTTTTTTTGCAAGGGGCAAAACTCTCTTCCACCCCTGCTAATTATATAAAGCAATTCCAAGATCACACAACAGCAGGATACGGACAAATTGCCTTAGTCCATTGCACCACAAAAGGTTGTCATCAAAAACTCTTTAAAGACTAAAAGAGTGTTCACAGTTCTGTAACCATATATAATCTTCTTCTTTTTCTTTTGGCTTTTTCCCAGTTAGGGGTCGCCACAGCGGATCACCTTGTCTGCTCATGATGGGCAGTGGAGTTTTACAGTGTCAAGTTGCCAGCCCGGTGCCCAACCATCTACAGAAGGCACACACATGCACGCACTCACACCTAGGGCCAATTTAGAGTGCCCAATCCACCTACAGCATGTCTTTGGGATGTGGGAGGAAACTGGAGTACCCGGAGGAAACCCACGCGACCACAGGGAGGACATGCAGACTCCGCACAGAAGGCACCCCAGCCAAGGATTGAACCGGAGAACCTCTTGTGAAGTGCAAAATGTGAGGCACAAGAACTTTAAAGAATATCATTGTAAAAAATTGTTCACCAGGTTACATATTTAGTACAAGACTTTGGTAGCGATATACCTAATTCATTCCCATATGGCACAAAATGGGAGAAACATGCATACAGGTTAATATTCTCAGCATGCAGTGTTGAGTCTGTGAAAGAGGAGATGGGGGGCATCCTAAAAAGCCAATAGACCAGGAAGCAGTACATCACCCAGGACTTTTAGCTTAGTCCACCTGGTGATATTTTGCTACAAGGCATTACTTCTATTCTTAGCAAAATAGTCACCCTGTGCCCAGAACTGCAGCAATAACCAGTGACTGCCAGTATCAGGCCCACACTGTATAAGGAAATGCAGATGTACCAGTGTTTGCACAATCTGAATTTGCCTTTAAATTTTCAGTATGTAGTCATCAACATATTACCAAAATACTTTTTCCTCCACTCCTCAGGCATCCTCTCACTTTCCAAGATTTCATTAAACAATCTGGTTAAAAACTCCACTGTCATCTCTCCTAAACACCTCCATGCTTCCACAGGTATGTCATCTGAACCAACAGCCTTTCCATTCTTCATCCTCTTCATAACTATCCTTACTTCCTCCTTGCTAATCCACTGCACTTCCTGATTCACTATCCCCACATCATCCAACCTTCCCTCTCTCTCATTCTCTTCTTTAATCAGTCTCGCAGTACTCCTTCCATCCACTCTCCTCGCTTGTGAGTACGTTTCCATTGATAACCTTTATCACTCTTATGTGCAGCACATCTTTCCCAGCTCAGTCCTTCTGTCTAGCAAACTGGTACCAATCCTTTTCCCCCTTCTTAGTGTCCAATCTTGAATACAACTCTCCATATGCCTTATCCTGAGCTTTTGCAACCTCTCTCTTCACCATACACCTCATCTCCTTATACTCCTGTCTGCTTTCTTCATCTATCTGACAATCCCACTTCTTCTTCGCCAGCCTCTTCCTCTGTATACTCCCCTGTACTTTCTCATTCCACCACCATGTCTCCTTGTCATCCTTCCTCTGTCCAGATGTCACACCAAGCAACTTTCTAGCTGTCTCCCTTACCAGCTCTGTTGTAGTTAAATCATCACAGCTGAGGCTGGGAACAGGAAATGTTGACTTTTACTACTCTGATGTCCTATTTGCTCAAATTGAGTAGCTTGAGACATCATGCGATTCACTGAGACAAAGATGGCCTTACTATTCCCTTTTTCTGCCTTACAGAAGAGAGCTTAACTGTAGTGTTGCACAGATAAATGCCAACAAGGTGATATGATCAATTATTCCAGTAGTATTTAACTGAATAACAAGTCTTAAAATCATATACCAGTGACATCAATTTGTTAAATAATTTGTGGAGAGTTGATTAATAGCACATTAGCAGTTACTAATCCAGGACGTTAACAGTGCCTCAGTTCAATTGTAGAATAAATAAATAAATAATAATAAAAAAAACCCAACAGTTATGACTTTTCTGTGGTAACATCAGTAAAACAGAATAATTTCCAGCTGGGCACATCATTTTGCACAGTGCTGGTCACTAGTTAGCAATTGCCCTAAAATGGATAATTTTAACACTTTTTGTTTGCTATAAGGCACTATAGTAAGGTAGGAAAAAAGCAGTAGATTTTTAACAGGCAAAGATGGTACCTACGTAGTCATAGCATAGCAGACTAGCTTAAAGGCTATAAGGGTAGGTCAAAGAGGTTGGTTTTATATGACAACTTATTGGGATGTGTTATAGAGTTACAAACAAGGTTTACAATTTCCTTCCTTCCTTGCTTCCTTGGAGGCAAATAGTGAAATGTATTTTCCTTTAAAGAGTAAAGGGCCTCTAGACCAGGCAGAGTTCAACAGTGGTTGGCTGTAGGTTTAATTAGCAACAAATACATATTAAATTCATAATAATAAATAAATAAATAAATAAAAACACTTCAGGATTGTGCAAAGCAAGGGTTAGCTCAGGAATTCTGTTAATGGTCTGGAGTACCGAGGGTCATGGTAACTGGGACTATGCCTGGTTAAGGTTTTTAATTAATAAAACACAAGGTAGATTACATGTTAAAAAAAAACATTAGAGAAGATTCATTGGAGCAAAAGGGGTAGGTTACAATTGAGATAGTGGCGGAACAGAATTAGTAGAACATACAAGGTGATGAACAGATTTTTTCCACTGTTTTTTTCACCTGTAGATGGAACAGCATGTACAACCGTAACTGCAGGCTATTCTCAGCCTTAAAGGAAATGATTGGTGGTAGGACTTGTCCTGGCAGATGATGGGGTCAGGGCAACTGAAGGTCCTCTCAATGGTTAATGCCGAGTCAGAAAGGAAGTGGTCCCCTGACCCACAAGTAGGGCCACGTAAAGGCATTCAGGTCATAGAGGAAAGCAGCAAAGGAAAATAGAAGAAAGTAACAGAAGGGATAAGAAAACTTGGAAATATAAGCATAAGACAAAACATGGACAGAAATGCAATGGAGCAGATAAGGAGGAAGATAAGCTGGCAGTAAATAATCAAGTGTTTTTCCTATCATTACAGACTCAAGGCTTTTTTTTGGGATGAGGATTTAGTGGAAAGTGAGTCCCAGACTGGTGGTTATGGGTGCAGAGGGTAGGCTATCTCATCAGAGCAGAAAATCATGGGTAATTGTTGGGGGCAAAGGAATAATTGGGGGGTTTAGGTCTAACGGGTTCAGTGGGAGAGCCAAGGATAAGTGAAGGGGTATCACAAGCAGGGTGGGGCAGTTTTGGAACACACTTGCTTGTTGTTATCACAGATTAATGGGAGTGTGTAAGGACAACATATTATTGGCCAAGGATAAGTGAAGGGGTATCACAAGCAGGGTGGGGCAGTTTTGGAACACACTTGCTTGTTATCACAGATTAATGGGAGTGTGTAAGGACAACATATTATTGCAGAAGTAGAGGATATGCAGTGGCACTTCAGGGGTGTGAAGCAGGAGGAACAGATCAAGAAAGGTACCATGGTGCAGTCATACTGGATTTACCACTGGGCTTTCATTTGAGTGAGGAAAGTCAAGCAACCGATCACAGGAGGGGAATATGTAGATATGTTTTGCCTCCTGAATAGAGAGGAAGAGGAAGAGGATAAGGTGAGAAGTGCAGGGTATCCTGTTGAGAAAAAAAAGGAAAGAAGGAATTGGGAAAATTGCGTTTTGTTGTATTTGATATATGCAGATATTCTGAGGGAGTGGACTCGCCACACATTTCAGCAGGTTGTCTACTAAATGCTTCACACTAGGACATCAGAAGTAATTGTACTATGATGCAGACGTACCCAGAAAGGCCATTGTCCTGGATGGGGCTTGCCCTGTTTTGATGGCTGGAAACTAGTGGGAGTTCGATAACAACAGACTGTTGGTTTCCAATGAACTAAACTAAATTATGAGTGGACTTAATAAATATGTGGGGGGTGGATATAGGGGGTTAATGGAAAAGCAGTCATTTAGAGGTGAAGAAGAACTGAAAGGTGCATTCAGTACAACTTTGGGCAAAGCTGAAACCCTTTGCAGTGCAAATTTCACAATTGGTGCATGGCATGCGGAAAGCCGAATCATCTGGCAAAATCATGTTTTCATCTAACAAACTCACAGAATAGAAGCCCCTACCTGATCCAAGTATTCAAAGGGAATGCAGGACCATCCTCTGATGCCAGTAAGAGGGGCATTTTAAATGAATTTTTGAAATTTATCCAGACAGGGAAGTGACAGCCTTATTAGAAGAAGAGCTTACCAAAGGGTATAGGGCACCAGCGAAGGGGAAGAAAAAGGGGGGGGACACTAATAATTTGAAATCAGCAGAAGAACATCCAGAGGTAGGAAAAAATTAAACAGTAAACTGGAAGTGAGGAGACTCGGAGGCCCATTTACTCATCCTTCCAGAAAAGTGCTCAAGGTTTTGCATATAGGTATAGTCCCAAAAAAGAAGCCAGGTGAATTTCAAGTTATTCATCAGCTGTCATATCCAGAAGTGGAGTTGGTGAATGATTATATAAATGGTTTGGGGAGTTCTATTTATTATGGTTCATTTGATGGAGTTGATGAATGATTATGTAAATGGTTTGGGGAGTTCTGTGTATTATGCTTCATTTGATGAGACAGAAAAGTGTAGGAAAAGGGGAAAGGGAGGGGAAAGGGAAATAGGCCTTAATGGTGGATACGGAGTCAGCCTTTAGGCTTTTACCCATTTCCACAAAAGAGCAAGGGTGGTTGGGCTTAGTATTCAAAGGCCAATATTACATAGAAAAATATGCCAATGGGCTGTCCAGTTGCATGTGCAACATTTGAGAAGTTCAGTACAATCTTGCACTGGATGGCACAGAGTGTGACTGAAAACAAATGGTCTATTACCAAGATGATTTTCTATTTATGGAACAAAAAGATACAGGATAATGTCAGCAGGCAGTGGATACTTTAAACCAAATATGTGAAGAAGTAGGGGTGCAATTGGCAGCAGATAAAGCTGAAGGGCCAATGAGCAAACGTTCATTTCTGGGTCTACATATTGACTGCATGGAAGGATTCTGTCGACTACTGACAGACAAGGTCCACAAGCTGCACTTAGCTCTAAATCAAGTGCTGGATCAGAGATAAATTATGCAAATCCAGGAACTCAAAGGGTTTATGAACTCTGCATGCAGGGCAATTCCAGTAGGGTGTTCATGCATGAAATGGATAGCTGTCAAAGGTTCAGAGTTTATGAAGCCACAACACCAGATTAGGCTATCTCAGGACATGAGGTAGGATTTGGAGATTTGGTAAAAGTTTCTCACAGATTACAACAGGGTAGCTATTTAGCAATTGGGTGCCATTCAAGCTCCACTTGTGGTGTTTATGAGTGCTGCAGGTGGAATCACTTTGGGGGACTATTTCTATGCACAGTGGTTTAGCAGTGCATGGTCATTTGAAGTCATTTGAAGTCAAGGTCAAGGAATGTAGGTCAGTCACCAAGATGGAATTCTTCCTGTTGTAGGACAGATGAGGAAGAGGGTGGTATGGCTTCCTAACAATGTAGTTTAAGTGAACAACCAAGGGGAGAAAGGAGTGTAAAGTAGGTTGATGAGGCATTTCTCTTTTAAATACTTAAAGCTGAATGTGACAGTCAGAGCACAGCATATACCAGGCATCAAAATCTCACAGGCAGACTGTCTTTCTCATTTACACTGGACTTAGTTCAGGTTGCTGGCTTTAAATGTGAAACCAAGCCCAGATTGAATGCCAGAACAACTGTGGGCCTTATGGTCATACAGGCATAGTGGCTAATGTGTGATTCCCTCAGTGGAAAAACAAGGGTAAGGTATAACAAATATGTACAACACTTTTTGTAAACCAGGTCGGCTCAAGGCTGGGAGACAGCATGGCCAATTCCACCAGATCAAATTAGATCTTATATTGATAATGAAGGAGAAAGGATGGAGTCTACTGATTGCAATGAGTGCAATGATTGGCTTTGAACTGGTTTAATCATTTCAGGAAGGGAGAGGGATGTTTATCCCAAAAGGTGTAGAGTAGAGCTTGGTTGCAGTGTTGTTAGGATATCAGACCCAGAGGGGATGCAAGCAGGTCCATTTTTTTAATCTACATCAAGGGGACCCTCTTACACAGTATCAAATGACATCAGTAATCAAACAAGAATTAAACTTTATGCACAAGTGCTGGCTGCAGGCAACTATTGTAGGTCACAAGTGGTACAAAGAGGAAGTGTAGGAGGATTAAATCCATGACAGCAGTAGAGAGGATGAGCCACAGAATCAGTAATACCGTGGGCAAATTATTAGTGACCTGAAAGAAGTTTATATTGCTCTTCCCAGACTTACACTGAAAATGGGCATTGATTCAGCCCAACTATTCCAGTTAGCAAATGAAAATAAATACATAGTCAATGCTTTATTTGTTTGTATGTTTAAGTGTAGAGCAACATGGTTAACATGAAGCAGAGTTCACTTAGATGAAATGGTGGCTACCACAGGGATATCAGCAGAGTCAGTTCTGGTTCTGATCCATTTCAGTGTCTTTGTGATACAATAAAACCCTAGAAAGAAAAGTTTTTCTTTTTTGGTGATGGTACAAAGATTTGTGACAGGGATGACACACAAGAAGGTGGGATGAAAATGAGAGGACTCTTGCAAGCTCAGAATTGCTTAAACCTCACGGCCTGAATGTACTGCAATATAATGCATCTGGAAACCAAAATTCCTGCACAGGAGTAAACAGGATGGAAAGCAATAATGGCAAGAAAAATGAAAAGCAACCTGGGTGTCGTCATTTTAGATTATCAACAAACAAGCATTATGAAAGACAATACGGAATGTTGATATGATACTGGAATGCATAAGGAAAGGCAACACTAGAAGAAAATCAAAAAATATTCTACTTTATAGACAGTTACCAAGACTCTGGTGTGTGCATTTCTGGTCTTTGTAAGGACATATGATGGTTTGGAATCATGTTCTTCTTTCGGCTTTTCCCGGTTAGAGTCGCCACAGCGGATCACTTGTCCGCTCATGATTGGCAGTGGAGTTTTACAGTGGCAAGTTGCCAGCCCAGCGTCCAACCTTCCACAGAAGGCACACACATGCACGCACTCACATCTAGAGCCAGTTTAGTGTCCAATCCACCTACAGCATGTCTTTTGGATGTGGGAGGAAACCGGAGCACCCGGAGGAACCCCACGCAACCATAGGGAGGACATGCAGACTCCGCACAGAAGGCACCCCAGCCAAGGATCGAACCGGAGAACCTCTTGCTGTGAGGCGGCAACACTAACTGCTGCACCTCTGTGGCCGCCCAAGGTTTGGAATCATGTTACTGCAGTTAAATCAGAAACCATGAATCTAACATAACCATGGAAAGCAAAATGAAAACCACTGTGAATTAAACTTGGTAATCTAAACAACCAAGGCCATGAAATATGAACAAGCACAAAGGCCAACAACTGCATAAATAAAAGAATCTTGCAACTGCTTTCTCTAGAGGGTGTCACATGTCTCATGTATTCAAATAAGACACTGAAGCACGAGATGGGTTAAAGTCATTTATTGTACATAAACACATCAGGAGCTGTAAATGGAACATATATTTCGAATTTCATATGTTTACTGACTCACCATTGCATCTAACACACTTGTGAATCTCCATTCAAGCTTGCACTCACTCTGACTATACAAAATGGCACTGATCTCGCACTTGCTCAGTAACATACATGCATATGCTCTCTGACTACAGTGGCTGACTAGGTTCAATATACACACTGCTGTACATCCTCCCTCTAATTTTGTTTGACATGCAAATAGGAGAACAAAGACATTTTGAGAGATAAACAATTTATCAATATTTAACAAACAAACCTAAGTTCAAGTCCACATCTCTGTGTATTTAGGATTCGGTCTGGAAATTCTACCCAGTTTAATAACATAGAAATTCTGACTGGGTTTAGCAACAGGAACAGTATCTGGGGATTTTCTTACAACTGGAACATCAGGGATTATATCCAAATTATTTGAAGAAAGTACACTATCCTTTTGAATTTGAGCAGGTGTAAAGTCACTCTGCGAATTAGAGCCATTGGCACAGGCAATCTGCTGTGTCACTGGTTCGGGCACAGGTAACACATGTCTATGATTCTTTCTGAAATCCATTCCTTCAAATTGTATGATGTAAGATCTCAGTTCTTCACAAATGTTCTTCGTAATTCCCACTCAGTCACATCCTTTTAGATGTTTGCATTCTCACAACGTCTTGTAGTAATGGTCTAAGAGTTTTACTGGTCTTATTGCAGTACAACTTTTGTGACTGACATTTTCTCAAAGGTTGAGCATTGATCACTCTGTTGTTCTTTGCATTTGGTACTAACAATTGTTTACTGATTGCTAAAGTTGTTCTAGTCTGGCTAGACATTAATCTCTGAGCAGGTGAACCAAGCAAGATGTCTCAAGGAATGTTTCTGAGATTGAGTAAGTTAAGGAAAATATTGCTACCATCTCTCTTGGATTTCTCCAACAAACATTTTGCACTCTGAACTGCACATTCAGCTAATCTATTGGACTGTGGATACTCAGGACTACTAGTAATATGAACAAAGTCCCAAGACTCAGCAAATATCTTGAACTGATGACTTGTAAACTGTGCACCATTGTCAGACATGACTTTATGCAGACTGCTATGGACAGAATAATGTCTCTTCAGTTTTGTAATGACAGTGCTGGATGTCAAGTTGGGAAGTAGGTCAATTTCAAACCAATTTGAATAAGAGTCTACTAACACTAAGTAATGCTGACCATTCCATTTGAAAATATCTGTAGCAACCGTTGACCATGGTAATACAGAATCTGGTGTAGCTGAAGTGGTTCTTTTTGTTGATGCGGTTTGGTGCTGCTGCAAATTGAACATGCTAGAGGTTCCTTCTCTCTGTCTTCAGACATTGAAGGCCAAAATACAATGCCTCTCGCCCTTCTTTTGGTTGAATTAGTACCTGGGTGACCACAATGGATAATTTTGAAATATCCCGGTTGTAATGCTTTAGGAATTACCACTTGTAAGACCTTTCATGATGATTCCATCTTCCAGCATGATGAGCCCATCTCAGTGAGAAAAATGCTGTTGAATTTTAAGTGGTAAACTGTCTTGTCATGTTGGCCATCCTTGACTAATAACATTTTTTAGATTCTGGAGAACTGGGTCTGAAGCTGTGTGATTTCTTAGCTCATCAAGAAACAATGACGAAATTTTTCCGACTTCCATGACTTCAAAGGCTGCTGGTTCATTCTCATGCTGTTCTGTCATTTGTCTGGCTGCGTGTAACAAAGCATCAGCAAGGTACAAGTGTTTGCCCTTTTTGTAAACAATATTGAAATTGTACTGTTGCAATTTTAACATCATTTTGATTTTACTCAAAATTAATTTTTTGATGATTTGCAGAGAGCTCCAGTTTTTACTTATAATGATCAAAGGTGTCTTGATTTCAATTTTTTGCCCTTTTGTTTTGTAGCTATTTCCTTTGCTGTGCTTATTGTTTATGGCTGGGGCTGGGGAGACTAGTAGCTTCCTCCTTTTGTTGTAGAAGTAGTTTTATGGCTTTGGGTGATCCATGGGGCACCTGTGCCTTTACTGTAGGCGCAGTAAGAATCCATTGTTTGGGATTTGTGATCCGGCATGCAGTCCCTCTGGGGGCTTTAAAGGAGACCAAGTGATAGCGTGAGTTTGGTAATGTTTGTTTTTGGGCTCGGGTTTTTAAAGGTGACTTTTAGTTTTTAGAAGTGCGTAATTAGGCTAGAGCGAGATTAGTTTATGATCTGATCTCGACAGTGAGGATATTTTATTTGTGATGAAGTGAGTCCATCTCACCAATGTTTTCACGGAGTTGGGATTTTGATCCTGTTGCGTGATTGTGAGGAGTTTATATATTTTCACATCTTTGTAGATTTGATGACTCCAGGAAGTATGATGTTTGGGATATATTAGGGAGAAATCTTAGGAGTTATTATGATGGTGTTGAGTATAGTATGTGTCTGTTTGGGTTTTGTGGTCCAGCCTAAATGAGGTCAGGAAGGATGTGTGGGGTCCCCTGAATGTGATGCTGCTGGCCATGGGGCCAGACCTGAGCAGAGGAGTGGCAAATTGCATGCACTCAAATTGCAGTCTTGCTCCATCGATGTGCTTCACACCAACCTCGGAGTGTGTGTGCGTTACTGATGAACTTGCCTCCTTTGTGAATCTGTTGTATGGACGGATTTGGGGGTCAACGCATTTGTCGGTTTGTGAAACCTGTTAGTGCTGGGGTGGTGCCCCTCCTAGTGTGGGGTGCTCTCGTCCAGGCAACATTCATCTGTCACCTTTGAACATCAGCCTCGATGAAATTGAGAAAAAAGAGATCGCTTCGCATTGAGCAGCATTGGACCCTTGGCATTTTTTCCTGTTGGTGTTTTTTGGTGGTAGGTTTACTTGGTGTAGGTTGCACCATTTAGCCTAAAAGCCTGGCCTGGCCGCATGCCCAGGTGTGCACAGGCCAATCAGGCCCAGGTGTGACAGCAGTGTTTGTCCAGCAAGCGTGCAATTGTCCAGCATGTCAGATCCCAGGCAGACGAACGATCCCCTTTGAATGATGCACGAATTATTTAAAATTATTATTAAAGCTGATCATCTATCGCTGTATTGTGGCATCATTTCTAGTGAAGGGTAGATACTGGTCAAGGTCGGGGTCATACCTGCTGCCTGGGCTACATAATCCCGATCGCCCTCGTCGCGTAGTCCTTGAGCCAATCGTCGACACTCCAGCGCGGGACACTGACTGACCCTGATTGACTGAGCTGTTGCTGAGAGACCTGTTGAGTATGCTGCGTTGGCGGATTCTAGCGCCCGACAGGCAGCTTACTGTGACCTTCTCCTTACTCAGTCTGGTGAGCGGGTAATCATGCATTGAAATCATGCTGGAGCAGTATGCATTGGCTTTTTTCAAAACTGTCACTAGTGGTTGATGATCAGTCACTATTTTGATAGGTCTGCCATAAATATAATCATTGAATTTCAAACATGCGAATGCTACCTCTAAAAGCTCTTTCCCAATTTCTGCATAATGCATCTCTGTTTGGGTTAACATTCTTGATGCATAGGCATACTGGTATGCCTTCTTGGAGAAATGCTGCACCAAGGCCGTACTTTGAAGCATCACAACAAAGAGTTACAGGTTTGTGAACATCAAAATATTTCAGTGGGGGTGGACTGGAAATTTTCCACTTCAGAGTATCAAATGCTCTCTTTAGTGGTGCTCCAAACAGGACCGGTTTACATTTTTGCATGTCAACTCAAGTAGCAGGGCAGAAAGCTCACTCAAGTCTGGGATGAACTTTCCTAAATAGTTTACCTTACCTAGAAAACATAAAGATGTGAAATTCTCTGGAACTGGTATTACAAGGATTGCTGCTTGCTTAGACGGATCTGGTTGTAAGCCAGAACTGGTAAACAAATTACCTACTAAAGTAACTTCTTTCAGCCTGAATTTACATTTCTGAGGATTCAGTTTAAGATTTACTTCATGTGCATGGTCTAGAACTTTCCTGAGATTTCTATCATGTTCATCTTCACCATTGCCTCCAACAATAATGTTGTCTACTATAATAGCACATGGATAACCGGAAAAAAAATTGTTGTATCACATGTTGAAGGACTTCACTGGCAGAATTGATTCTAAAATGGCATTCTCAAATATCTGTATCTACCAAATGGTGTACTGAAGGTAGTTAATAATGAAGATTTGTGATCCAATGAAATTTGCCAAAAGGAGCTTTTTGCATCTAAGACTGAGAAAATAATGGAATTTGGAATGAAAGCGGCTACTTCTTCTACTGTACGCATTGGATGATGAGGATGCAGAAGTACTTTGTTTAAGTCTCTTGGATCAATACATATTTGAATATCATCTGAGCTTTACTTATAAGCTGCGACCATGCAGGATAGCCACTCAGTCACTTCTTCTGCTGAAGTAAGGACACCTAAATGCACCATTTTCTCTATTATTGCTTTTACTTTACTCTGCATTGCTACTGGAATCTTCCATTCTGGTCTGACAACTGGACTTACTGCATGGTTTAACTTCATGGAATATGTGACTGAATGTTTGCCAAGCTTGTCTTTGAAAATATCAGCATATTCACTCAAAATATTCTGTGTAAAACTAACATTGTTATTCATACTGGCGAACCTCTTTATTAAATGAAATCAGTCCTAATCTCAGACTGTCTTTGAAGCCTAACAGTGACTACACGTGTCTTTTGACTAAGTAAAACTGCAAGTCTTAGCTGTCTCATGCAGAATGGCATGAAAGGACTATGCACCATAAGTTTGAATCTCTTCACCACCATAAGCAACAAGTTTTGCACACTTTGCTGAATCAAGTCTCTCACCAGCTCTTACTTTGGCAAACATTTGTGCTGATATAACATTGCACTTGGATCCAGTGTCTGCTTTAAGCTCTACAGGTTTCCCATTAATTTGTTCAGTACAAAATATCTCACTCCTTGCTGACAACTGGTAGTCTACAGTATTAACTGTTTCATCGGTTACACAGATGCATCAACATAGAAAGTTTATCTGCTTTACTTGCTTCTTCAGATATTCTGTTTTAATATAAGTCTGGGGCACTTTAGACTTGTAAAGCCTTTTGAAATGATTCCACTTTTTACATTTGTGACATTGCTGACCAGAATCTAAACACTTTTCCTGTTTAGGTTCATGACTGCCTCCACAATTAATTACGACAGTTAGTAATGAGGTTGGCTGCCACATCCTTCAATTTAGATTTCTTTTTCATCTTAACTTTCTGCTGCTGTACACTATCAACATTTGCACTAGCAGACACTGTAAACATGCTCTTCTCACGGGAACGCTCATGTATTTCACAAATCTCTATGGCTTTGCTCAATGTTAATTCATTATCTTGAAGCAAATCTGTCTCACTGCATCATTACTAACACCACATACAAGAGGTCTTTTATCAACTCCAAATCTATATGTTTTTGCTTTATTACTTAAGTTGGTAATACATGCTGCAATAGTTTCACCAGGCTTTTGATTTCTTGTGTAAAATGTATGCCTTTCCATTGTAATAAGCATTTGAGGGTTACATTTACATTTTAAGCACTCAGGGTCTTCCTGCATTTCAACCTGTATAACAGTATGGTTGTTCTCCCCCTCCCCTGCATACACAGCAGGTGCATTTTTTATTTTATTTTACATTTGTTGACCAGGCTAGTCCAACTGGATGTATGTCCATTTTCAGTGGAGGCCCGGGGAGAAAAGCTCCACAAGTTTCAAAAAAATACATAAAGACAATGATATTTACAAAGACATTGGAACTATTAATTAGAAAGTCGCAATACATAAATGAACATTCTCGCTCAATGGCTTCTGAGCCAGCTAAATTGAGAAGTACGTTCATCTTTATCAGAAAATGCAGCCTGTATGAAAATATAATATTCCTGCTCAAACATTCGCCCATTCTTTCCAATAATAATATAAAACACCAGCAGTTCAGGTCTGTGAAATCCCTCTGCCATAACAACAAATTTCTTTTAAACAGAAGTATAGACCTGGTACTGGTAATTATGCTCAATTGCACAACAATGTCTCCCTAAATGCTTTATTTTAACACTGCAAATATCTCGGAAACTTCAAAAAATCTTAGTTACTGTGAGAAAGTCGTACATTTTAGAAAAATTCAGACATTATAGCCTTTTCGAACATTTTAAACACCACAGAGATTATTTCAGACACTTTAATCATTATGTCGCTATTTCAGACATTTCTAATATCTTGGAAATTTTTTGAACACTTCGAATGCTATGCCACATTTGGCAACTGAAAATCATTTAAAAGAGTTTAAGTACCTTTGAATAACTGCTGACCTGTTTGTGAGTTCACTCCCATACATTACTCCATTTCTAACTGCCTGCCTCATGATTTGTGACCTGCTTCAACTTTGAACCCCACTTCTGACACCATGTCGCATGTCTCGTGTATTCAAATGAGACACTGAGGCACAAGATGGGTGCAAGTCATTTATTGGGCATAAACACATCAGGAGCTGCAATTGGAACATATATTTTGAACTTCGTATGTTTACTGACTCACTCATTACTTCAAACACACTCACATGTGCATCTCCATTCAAGCTTGCACTCAGTCTATGAACGACTATACAAATTGGCACTGATCTCACACATGCTCTGACTACAGTGGCTGACTAAGTACAGTATGTGCAATGATATATAGAGGGCAGGCCTCCTCAACTCCTAAATTCCTCCTTAATTTGTTATACATACTAAATAGTATCATAACTCGGGGAAATGAGCAAATGCTCTACAATGGCGATTATTTATTGAGCTCTTTTGATTCAGCTGACTTGGTATTTCAGGCTTTAAACACTACTACACTTCTGAGTTAAAGTTATGATGTTACCAATAATGACATTAGCCGTCTCAGCTGTAGGCCATGTGGTGATGTTGTAGAACTGTACCTCCCTGGGTGAACAGTAGCAAGTTCCACCTAAACCACGCCCACCACCCAGCACTCTGTGATGTGTTCAAATAAAGAATGAATATCTATGTTAATGTCTTCACTAGTCATATTAATATTCATAGCTGTATTCGGCATGTTAGCTCGAGGGGGCACTACAATTACCTAATGATAAAGAAACAGCAGTATAACTGCAATTAATATTTATTTTTATATTTTTGCAGAAGTGGAAGCCTCTCTGAACCACCCACACCCCCTGCAAATGAAACATACCAACCCTGAGATAACACTACATTGAGGAAAAGGGTACATTTCCCGGTCTGCTCTGTACTATGCCCAAAATATGCATGATGTCATTCTCAGATTTGCATGGCAGTCAATCGTGCATTATTTGCATATGACATCATAGCCATTTGGCATGTCAATCACACAAGGCAAGCCCACTTCTGTGCAGACCAACTGGGGAGGCACTGTTCTATAACAATCCTGACCATGCTTCTAGGGATGCCACCTATCCGTTCTTTCTCCAGACTATCCGGAAATCAAACTGATTGTCCTGTAGACTAGAAAACAATGTACAAACTCCAGTATTCTGTTTCAAAAAAATAACAGATTATTGTAGTTTGTTAAATCTGCAGATTTACTATGCTCTTTTACAGAAAAGCATAGTAAATGAGCAGAAAAAAGGATTCTGGAACAGTAAAAAGAGGGCATACCCCATCGGCTGAATTCATGATGATGTCATAAAATGGGTGGAAAGTGAGCAGGAGAGGGGAAGAAATGGGTGGGGTTATGGACAGTGCGAAGGGTGTGGCTTTGGTCCAGTTTTAGCCACAACAAAGGTGGCAACCCTATATGTTTCCTTAAGTTTGCAGTATGAAAAAAAGAATGAAAGAGCAATCATGGACAATTTGCCCTATAAGCTATATGAAGAAACTTAAAAAAAAATAATAATATATACAGTATGAAGAAAGTAGGCAGAGGGGGAATATAATGCATAGATTCCAAACAGACAATGGCAGTGTAGCATACAGGGGTAAGGCTGCAATATGCTAACAAGTGTCATCCTTTAGTCTTGGTTTTGATTTTATCAGTCTCCACTTCAATATTTTCTGTCTGAATTAGGTAATTAATCACCAGTCTTCTAGGGCTGTCCTAAAACTATATATATATATATATATATATATATATATATATATATATATATATATACTCTATGGGCATTATCTAGTAAACAAATCAATAGCAGTGAGAAGATAAGCCATCTCAGAAAATGAGTTGCATCAGAACAAGAGGATATAATCTGAAAATAATTTGTAGATGTCTTAAGGGGAATAACGGCAGTACTTTTTCACAGAGATGGTGGAGCTAACTGTGACCCTTCCTGAGAACGCAGTAGGATAACAAACACTGACATAATTTAAGAAGCATAGAACAGATTTTATGTCAGTATTTATGAGAGATGAGAAGAAAAATGATCTCCTGGGTAACTAAGATTTATAGCTTGTTCAGTACAAAACAGTCAGACTAGGCCAATAAGTTTTTATGTGCCATAAAACTGCTTCTCTGTGATCTTGTTTGCAGTCTGAGTTTCTACATTATGGGATGGAAGCATATAAGAACTTAGAAGTGGGAGCTTAAAGGAAGAGTTAAGGTGGGAATGATTGTAAGGTGAATATTAATAATTTGCCAGAACTATATACGGGTCCAGTACACTGTAGCTCCACAATCCATTCCAGCTTAGTATATGTCACGTTTATGCTAATTTGATCACATTTGCAAGCACCACGCTTTTTCAGTAGTGAGATACCTGCTTACCAGAGCTACCTAGACCAGTGCTTGAAGACTTTTCCTCCAGTTACTGCTCTAGGTAAACAATACCAACTAAAGAACAATGTGACAAAATGCTTTTCTCTTACACCTACAGCCATCAAGCCACACTGCTGCTGTATGTATTCTACTCTGCTTACACATGAAAGCATTCTTGAAAATTTGATCTGTATGTAGATCAAATCAATGTTGCTGTCTGAGCAGAGGATGCAGCTAAGAAGCACAGCAGACCTCCACTTCTATCCAAATGTACACACACACACACACACACACACACACACACACACACACACACACACACAATCAGTGAAGTTTGTGGGTGCCCAATACTCTATTTTTATACCCTGTCAAATGTCTTTTAAGAACCGCCAGTGTGACTTGTTTATCATTATTAAAAACAAAAAAAAAACACTCTGATTACGCAATGCAGGTTTCCAGCCCCTATAGGAAAGGCAGTGGTTAGATTTGTGACTTCCATTGCATGAAGTCAGTTTAGTGGCAAGACTGAACGCTCGATTTGTTGATTGCTTAAGGTAGCAGAGCAGTACTATGTGTTGTAATTAAGTACTATGCCTTACACTGCTATGCAGTTATGTTAATTTCAGATATTATATTCATATAGCATGAACTAATACTATAGGGGAATGAACTGTTTCTGATATACCTAGATCTGCTACTGGGATTTGTTGATTAACTTTGTGATACAGGTTTTCTTGAACAAACAATACAAAGTATTCTACAGCCTGGTCCTGTTTCTATACATCTCTATTATTAACAGGTGGATACCCTGTAGTACTAATCCGATTTGGAAACTGTAATAAATAAAATATGCCAAAGTGCCAGTCCATAAAACTGAGTAAAACTTTTAAATGCAAGTATAGTTTATGGTTTTGAGGTATTTTTGTGGATAAATAAATATGAAATCATTACAGTAACAACAAACATTTAAAAACTTATAGGAACTTACTCAGCCAAACCACTATGATATATACAAATTGTACTTTAACAACTAAACTACTCTAAAAGTGCCATGTTTATATAATTTAGCTTTTTCACACAATATATTGACTCTTTACAGGAATGATGGATATACAATGGTTTATTCTATCAGGAGAATGTTTTTTTTAATGTTTTTGTCATTTTCCAAGCACGCTGCTATAGGATGAACAGCCTTTTTTATCCATTTTTTTTTTGTTTTGTTAATGTATTCAGTCCTATACACGTAGTTTAGAAGGATACATAAAAAAAGCATAAAAAATATTTCAAGGTCAATTAGAACTGTAGTGTTTGCCACATATTAAAATCTCAGCTACATTTGTGAATACTTTTTTAACTGATTGTTTGGAGTCCTATGCTGCTGAATTACAAGATATTGTACTGGACGCAGTTTTAGTTTTATTAGCAGTTCTAAATAATTCTTGACCAACTTGAAACTGTTAATAAAAAATCTGCAGCATTATACCTTCCCTATGGCACCCAGGGATGTTTACGTAGAAATAATAACAGAGTTGTTAAGATAGATTAGACTGGGAATAGCAAGCCTGAGCCTGCCCAGTAATGGCATTTTACACATCGTTAATGGCCCAGCTGACTGCGTTCATTCTTCGTGTCGCACACTGATTGGGATTTGGCTTCCAGCACTGGAGTCCCTAGCTGCATTGTTTGTTCACGTCCCATTTCTGTTTACCATTATTTACTACCACCCTGTAGAAGCATAGCTCAGTGCAAGTGTCATCATCTCTTATGCTGTCATGGCCATGTGATTTACAAGGCAGCCTCAGAATATATGTTTGTTTTAAAATTCTCATAACAGCAGGATTTGAACATATCAAGTTATTTTTCTATTGTGAATAGTAAATCAAAAGGCACAACAGAAGTCAGAATGATGACTTCTGCACTGGTCTGTCCACATGGCAACAGAATCCTGCCAGGTAAATTTCATTCTGCTGTCAGAACTGTAGCAATGCTTTGCATCTCCTGAAGGATCATTTTGACCCACTAATGCATTAACCTCTTCACAGGAGTGCCAACACCAAATAAGTGTTCTGGTGAATTTTACATTATAGTCTTGTGTGAAGTGAAATGAAAAAAGATCTACCCATGTATTCCCCTTCATATGGTTCTTTATGGGGCAGCAAGTTTGAAGCCAAGCATAAATCCATAAATGCCTTGGTGTACAATTTTTGGAGAATAATTCAAAAATCTGGCATATTTACTTTCTTTTCCATTAACAGATTATTCTAAACTGCCTTTTTCCCCTGTTCTAAAATTATATACAGTCTAGAAATATACCATATTTGGGATGGGGCACTGGCTAGACTTGGAGGGGGTGCTACATTCTGGAAGTTGGTGTGCAATTACAATAATTTTACCTAAATCCCCCACCCCAGAATGATGGATGTCTATTCTGTTACAGTTATTTTTCATACTAGTCTGGGTTTATCTATGTATAAACGTATCACCCTGCAATGAGTTCTGCATCATTTATTTACTTACTTATTTTTTACTTGAGAAGTGTAACTTGAAACTGCCAAAATAATCCCTAAAATGTTGTTTTCTGGGAGACAAGCCCCACTAGCCATCTACTTGGGGACTCCCCCCCCCACATCCTTACTTATGCATACCAACTCCATGTTAGTGCAATAGTAGGGAAAAACAGACACACCTACCCACCCCCACTGAAGTATCCTGCAGACAGTATTAGTCAATATAGATTTGATAACCTGCAGTAAAAACAAATCACATTAAACTACCTCATGTAAACTACAATTGTGAGAGTATGGGGAAACCTGTTATAGTGTATTGTAGCCAGTACACAGCAGATCAGTACTCCAATACTGTTAATATGCCAATCTGTAAGCAGCATCCTTTCTCTTTGGTGATCTACCTCAGGGTACCCAATTAAGAGGAAAACAAGATAAATATTGGTCCTGCTCAGGAATTTTTTCCCTTAGAATCACGGGTCAGTTCCTGAGACACCTAGGATTAACATCATTTTGATTCGCACACATAATGTCATGATGGAAAATTCTAATTTCATTACATTTTGAAAGTGAAGCATGTGAAGATGGAGACAGGTTTCCTTACTGTTTTGTGGAGAATAAGTTCAGAAACTAAAATCTAAGAAATAAGAGCTCATCTGCTGTGAAAATGCAAGCTTTCATGAAATCCTTATGAAACCTACAAATCTGTAGATTGCTGGGAACGTTTGCAGTTATTAAAAAAGTAGAGGTTTATTTTACTTCTTACACTATTAAGTAATCTATATCCATACAAATTTGAGACACAAAAACAGAAATTAACTAGATTAAAAGAGAAGCTGTATACAAAAGCATAAATCCAGAATGAAAGCTACCTGACTGTAAGACATTGCTCATTCATTCGTTTATTCGATTTCCAGTTGCCTGCTTAATTCACTTCCAGGCCATAATGGAGCCAGACCTTATCATGGCACTCAATGGGGTCAAGGCTGGGAAACTAATCCCCAGTGAGGTGCTAGCCTATAGCAGGACATGCATGTATACGCATACCACTTACACACACACACACACACACACACACACACACACACACACACACACACACACACACTGCCAATTCATCAATAACAGAACTTCGGAATGTAGGAGGATAGTATAAGAGCTTAATAAATGCAAAGTATAAGAAAATATGTATCACTTTATTGCAAAATAAGTACATTTTCAATGACTTTGTAAAATGTGATGATAAAGGCAGAGTACTAAAGCTGCTGATGTAGCAAGTAATACAGGAAGAAGCCTGGAAGGAGGGGAAAAACACTTTCAAGAAGCCTCTAGCGTAATTATAAACATAACCAATAGCCTCTCACCAAGTAAGTCATGTGGATGAGGTGGGTGATGGTCTCTCAGCAGCTCGTTAAGTCAAGTGGTTACCAAGCTGTGTAGGGCTCAGTGAGTTAGCAACAATACATTATATATTAGCTTCTAGGACACTAGCAATCGAAGCAAAACACACAGCACAGAAGGAAGGGGAAATGTGATTAAAGCAGGAAGATCTTACGAAAAGTTTAGCTGCTGCATTTTGTATCCTCAGCAAGTAGCTAATATAAATATCTGAAAGGTTTGGGGTACAGGGTGTTACAATAGTTAAAATATGACAACACCAAGGCAGCTACTACTGTAAATGGTCAATGCAGAATAAGGACTCAACGCCATTACCATCTTCAGCATATACCCAGGATTAAAGACTGTTTTTATAGCTGCTAAGACCTGATGTTTAAGTATCAGAAGGCCATCAAGGAAAAACATCCAGAGCACTGATCTCGTATCCAAGACATCCCTCTATTGTTCCTGAAAATATTTATGTGGGCCAGGTGAACACTTCGCTAGCCTCCATTTTAGAAAAGTTGGTCTTTAAACAATTAACACTAGACACAGAGTTCCTTTTCATGGGCGGCTCTGGAGCAATGCCTGGTTAAGTGACTTGTTCAAGTTCATACAGAAGGCAAATGAGGGCTGAAGGAATCAAACCCTGTACCACAGGAACTACAGCTCGCAGTCTTATCCTTCCGCACTAACTGCCAGACTGTATGTTCTCCCCTCATTTGTGATTTTATTTTCTAGCACTTTGTTTTTTTCTCCCACCCATATATATATATATATATATATATATATATATATATATATATATATATATATATGCTTAAACAAATAGACGAAGAAAACTGCTTTGACTATAAAGTGATTTCAAAAACATGATTGAAATATAGTACATCAAGTACTACAGTTTAAATAGCGATATATCTTAAAGCGAGTATTTTTTGTGGGGGGGCGTATAACAGAGTACATCAAGCAGTACACTTCAGATAACAGCATATCTCAAAGGAAGTGTTTTTTGCAGAGAGGGACAGGCCCGTCTGCACCCTCACTTCCCCTGCTGCTTGTATAGACCATTTCCAAGATTGCCTTATAGTATGGAAAAGGCAAATTTCCCATCCCACTGATATGCAGTCTTGCACAATTCAATACCAGCACTGTATGTTCCAGTGAATATTCATTTGCTAGTGCCATGGTAGGTAATAAAGTAAATGGTGTTTGTGCGTTTTAATGCCAAAACTTTCAAATATATTGAATGTTCTTGGCATTAGAGTGTGTGTGTGTGTGTGTGTGTGTGTGTGTGTGTGTGTGTGTGTGTGTGTGTGTGTGTGTGTGTGTGTGTGTGTGTGTGTGTGTGTGTGTGTGTGTGTGTGTGTGATCACATCCAAGTTAGGGTTAGGTAAGTGGTTAGATTTAGTGTGTGTGCAATTGCATGAGGATTAGGGTTAGGTAAGAGGATAGATTTAGTGTAATGGATGCTTGTCTGTGCATATGGTGTGTATTTGGGGTCTATATTATATTGTCGACTGCTCACAATGTCGACTCTGAATTGTTCGACACCAAAATGTTGAACTACAAAAATAGCGAACGGCCATATAACGGATTTCTTTCCAACGGAAAGAAATCAGTTTGCCAAACACGAACAGCACACACACCCCACCACACACACACACACACACACACACACACACACACACACACACACACACACACACACACACACACACACACACTAACTAAATATTCTAACTCCGAGATTGCACTACACTCAGGGAAAGGGCAGGTGTCAGAGAATGGCCAACCGATTTCTTTCCGTTGGAAAGAAATTAGTTATTTGGCCATTCACTATTTTTGTAGTTCGACATTTTTGGTGTCGAACAATTCAGAGTTGACATTGTGAGCTATCAACAATATGATATAGACCCGTATATTTGAGCCTGTCTTATGTAATGATAGTGTTACAGAAAAGGTTTTCCTAAGGTAAAGTGCAGGGTTAAGGTTAGGGTTGCCACATGTTATTAAGATTTTGTAGGGAGGCAAAGCCCTCCTGGACCATCATAGATGCTAACCCTATCCCTGCCCCTAACCCTTCATCAACTTTACTCCTCCATAAGTACCTATCCCCAAGTTAATATATAATCTTCTTTCCATGCTAGCCTTGTTCACATTATGCCTTATGCTAGAAGTCTGGCAATTCAATGGCTTTTTATGGATCACTTGCTTAATATGTATATTAGCCAGGATCCAGTTTAATGGCATTGCTATGTGACCTTATAACCTCTTCATCATCTTGTATTCCTAATATGTTGTGGCTGTGAACACAGAATGGACAAGACTGTTCTTACACCTCAGTTGATTTCTCATAATGGATAATGTCTATCACTGTCGACATGAAAAATCTAGACACTCAACCGGTATCTATCTCCCTCTCAGAGTAAGTGAAACAGACCCATAGAAAAGCCTTGCGATAAGCCAGATTGTGAAGTGATCTAGAGCATTGAAGGGGTGGGGGGGCATCACAGAAATTCAGTTTGTCATCTACAAAATAAGTGTGTGACCAAAAGTAGAAACTAAGGCCAAGTACTGTGCACATTTTTGAGAATGTTGACTGGTTGCACCTGTCTATATGAGCTGCAGGCCCAAATACACATAAATCACCTAGAAGGTTGAAGCTGAAGTTTTAAATGAGTTTCAAATGCAGCTTCTCTATTTTCTAGATGAAAGACCAAAAACATGTTGTGGCATTCTGCACCTTTGTGTTTAATATTCTGGATACCTACACTCTTGTCATCGCATACAAGTAAAGCTTGTCAGTAGAAAGAAATAACTTTTCATATTGTAAAGAAGCAGAAAGAAATCTATTTAATATTTAAATAAACACACACACACACACACACACACACACACACACACACACACACACATACACACACTCACATTCCTCATGCCACATAATCCAAACATGTTTGTCTCTGGTTCATCTCACTATCTCACCATGCCTGGGATTCATAGAGCTGCACTGCAGTTATGCTCAAGGATCGCGCAACTAAGCAGCACTGAACAACAATACATGTAGTCATTACAAATGTAGTCCAAGATAGACAGTGCTTCTGTACAGCTAGCTACCTTGCAGACTACAGAAACAAGCAGCATAGCAACTAAACAGATAAACACAACAATGCAGTGAAATACATACATGGGAATAAGACACAATGAATAGAGTAGCTGAGCTCCTTGTTATGCAATATGACATGAAAACCTCAAATGTGAACTCATAGCCCAATGAATCCTAAGACTAAGGCAGTACACAGTGTATATACCAGCTATACTGCATCCATGCTAGCTCCAGTTTTGGTAGGACAGCACAAAGCTCCACATACAGTTATAGAACCCTTCAGTTTTACAACTGTAGTCCAATGGCGGTCACGTATGTGGTGTGTGGGCACTTGTCAAATACATAAGTGGGGTGGAAACAGATGGATCGGTCTGACAGTCAGTGCAGATGATTAATGTCCTGAGCTGTTAATGTTCTGCTTCATGTAGTCACAGGAACAGGGATTTATTCCTCCTACCTTCATTTGCTTATTGTCTGACTCTGAGTAAGTCACTTAACCAGTGATGCTGAATCATCACTGAAATAGACACTCATGTCCAGTGGGCTTAAATAGTTAAATGTATAAAATATAGGAAAATATGGCAAGGGGAAGTTAATGAGCAGAAGGAAAGGGTAGATTGGAATGTGCAGAATGGGGTAATGAAAGGCAAGTTTATTTGTGGAGATAGAACTCGCCAGTTCTCTTCACATATATTAATTTATTTATGTGTGTGTGTGTGTGCGCGTACGTGTGTGTGTGTGCGCGTGGGTGCGTGTGTATAAATAAATACATTATGTATATATGAGAGAGAGATAGAAAATGAAGAGTATAAGGTAAGAAGAGTAGGACCAGGAGTTACGTCAGTGTTTGGGAGCAAATTTACAAATACATAATAGTAGAAACAAACAGAGGTCGATTTTACATAATAGGACTGGCAGACATGGAACGTACAGAGACAAACAGACACATGTCACATAATATAAGGCTAGCAATATTGCCTGCAGGTGCACAGGCATGCAGCTTGCACTGACAACAAGGTAAAGCACAATATCACAACAACATGACCCTCTCTCTGTTCATACCCATTACTAGATATGGTAAGGGCATGAATTACATAACCTAGACAGTGGCCTATACTGTTCGATAAAAATTCCTATGGTAAGTGTATTCCTACCATAGAAGAGTAGAGCTGTCTGAATGGAGTTTCTTTACATGTCCTCAACTGTTGCCAACAGAAATAACTACCGTATTCTACATATACATGTAAGTCCAAACACAGTAAATGGTCCCAGTGGAAAGTGCATGTACTAGCCAGTGCCAAAAATACTTAATGTATGTTTTCTTAGTTTATCCAGACAGTTATGTTATAACCCTAACCCATACACAGCTATCCCTTGGTTTTAGTATAGTGCAAGTAGGTCACCCTTTTGTCTGTAGAGGTCATCCTACCTGCCCCACCATTATACAGTCTATAACACTGTATTGTATGCTCACGGGTACTTGTATGTCTTAAATATGGAGTGGGCAACAGAGACAAGACACTTTTATGCCATTACATGAGGTTACTGCCACATTTGTTTTGGAAAGATGCCACTGTGTGGTAAGAAATTAACAAATGCAAAATAAACCTAAGGCCTAACCTTAGTTAGGAACCTAAGTTCCACGTTGAACAGCATCAATGAGATAATTTATTTATTCAAGTTCTAAAGAAAAGGAAGGCCACTATAAACTGATGGAAACTGTCTTTAATGACATTATCATAGCTATATTAAAGAAAACAGTCTTTTTCAGCCATTAGATGAAAGGTTTTTATTTATTTTATTTATTTCCAGTTTGATTACCAGGGAAGTCCACTGGGCCAAAATGACCCATTTTCAGTGGAGGCCCGGGGAGAAAAGCTCCAAGATACATTATACAGTTGAGAATACAAAGATACAAAAGTGTGAAATACATTATATAATACAGTTACAAATAAGTACATTTAATGACAGGCGTAGTCAACAAAATTCATTGTGGATGGTCTTCTGGGTTATACAGTTTCATTTGAGCAAATACTCTTATGTATTTGGTGTGAAAACATTTTACATGCATACATGTAAGTAAATGTGGATGCACTTTACATGCACACTTTTAAAGTAGGAAGCTATTTACAATATTTACAAAGTTGAGTCGTGTGATTAGTAGCTATAAGAGATGAAGAGAGCTTAGATACACTCATAGGAAATTAGCTATGGGAGATTATAGAGAGGTTAGGAACCTGAGAGAGAATCCCCTGGGGACAATATACTTGGAATGATTAGGTGGGGTGAAGGCAGGTACATTTCCATTTTGTGGACAGGTGTTTGAAAAGCTGGGTTTTGAAGTTTTCTGAGTTTGGTATGGTTCTAAGAGAGGAAGGACGAGAATTCCATTTTTTGCCTAGTGAGACAGAGAGGAGAAGTTGGCCAGATGGATATTTGGGTTTGTGGATAGCAACTAGGTTTTGATGTTCAGATCTGAGAGTTCTGTTGGGGGTGTAAGGGGGAAGGATATTTGTTAGAGATGGACATTTTGTTGGGTGAAATACAAGTCTGTGTGCAGTGGTGAGTTGGAGGAAGTCTAAGTAGTTTGGGAGTTCAAGCCAATTTAGAGATCGTAGGGTAAGGCAATGATGGGTATAAGTTTTGGATTTGGTGGCAAATTTAGAGATTTTATTGTAGCAGTTTTCTAGTTTGGAGGTGATGGAGGAGGACAGGTTGGTTAGGAGAGGGGCTCCATATAATAAGGAAGGAAGTAGATAAGTAGTGGCCAGGGTATGCCTAGTAGAGTAGGAGAGAAAGCGATTGTTCCTGTACAGCATACCGAGCTTTTGGTGGGTTTTATTAGTATTTTGTTAAATATGGATATCACATTTGAGCTGTTCATCACTAGTAATGCAAAGTAGTTTAGCGGAAGGAACCACTTCTGTAGGTGAGTTGATTTGACTAAGGACTTTGAAAGCATTTTTGTCGTAAAAGTATGTCTTTGTAGGAGGAAATAGTACAATTTTTGATTTATTTGCAAAAAGCAGTTTGGGTTTTAGTCAGCAATTCAGAGAGGTTTGAGGTGGAGCAGACTAAGGTTGAGTCATCAGTGTATTGAATGACTTTGGCATCAGGAATAGCAGTGTGAAAGTTATTAATGAAGATGTTAAAAAGCATAGGCCCAAGGACAGATCCTTGTGGTACACCAGTTGGGGTAGGTAAGAAGAAAGAGGTGGAGTTCTTCCATTTAACTGCCCAAGGATGGATCCCTGTGGTACACCCGTTATAGTAGGTAAGAAGGAAGAGGTGGAGTTCTTCCATTTATCTGACAAGGATGGATCCCTGTGGTATGCCCATTGGGGTAGGTAAGAAGGAAGAGGTGGAGTTCTTCCATTTAACTGACAAGGATGGATCCCTGTGGTACACCAGTTGGGGTAGGTAAGAAGGAAGAGGTGGAGTTCTTCCATTTAACTGCCCAAGGACAGATCCCTGTGGTACACTAGTTGGGGTAGGTAAGAAAGAAGAGGTGGAGTCCTTCCATTTAACTGCCCAAGGATGGATCCCTGTGGTACACCCGTTAGGGTAGGTAAGAAGGAAGAGGTGGAGTTCTTCCATTTAACTGACAAGGATGGATCCCTGTGGTATGCCCGTTGCGGTAGGTAAGAAGGAAGAGGTGGAGTTCTTCCATTTAACTGACAAGGATGGATCCCTGTGGTACACCATTTGGGGTAGGTAAGAAGGAAGAGGTGGAGTTCTTCCATTTAACTGCCCAAGGATGGATCCCTGTGGTACACCAGTTGGGATAGGTGAGAAGGAAGAGGTGGAGTTCTTCCATTTAACTGCCCAAGGATGGGATCCCTGTGGTGCGCCCGTTGGGGTAAATAAGGAAGAGGTGGAGTTCTTCCATTTAACTGCCCAAGGATGGACCCCTGTGGTACACCAGTTGGGGTAGGTAAGAAGGAAGAGGTGGAGTTCTTCCATTTAACTGCCCAAGGATGGATCCCTGTGGTACACCATTTGGGGTAGGTAAGAAGGAAGAGGTGGAGTTCTTCCATTTTACTGCCTGAGATCTGTCAGACTGTCTTATAGGTAACTGGAGAACCAGGATAAAGTGTTTGGTGAGAGATGCAGGTTTGAGAGATGATAGAGAAGGTGTTTGTGGGAAACAGAATTGAATGTTTTAGACAGATCGAGCAAAACAGTAGAAACCAAGAGTCCTGAATCTCTGGCTTGATTGACAGTTTCAAAGAAAGAGAGTAGAGCGGTTATAGTGCTATGGCCTGGGTGGAAGCCATGTTGGGTCAGGAAAGGCATAAGTTGGAGATGGATGCACTTTTCTAGGATTTTGGAGATTGGTGAGAGCAGAGCAATAGGGCGGAAGTTTGAGATGCTGGCGTTTTTGCCTCCTTTATGAAGAGGAGGAATATAAGCTGAACTGCAGAGTTTGGGGATGTATAATTACTTTATACATCTGTTAATTATGATGCTGATTGGGAGAGCTATACCATCAGAAGCACATTTTAGGAAGGAGGAGGGAATATTGTCAGGAGCATTTGAGCAGGGTTTAAGTTTGGACAGAAGTCTTTTTATAAAGTTAGTAGAGACAGGTTTGAGCTCGAACATAAGGGGGTTATTAGGGGAGTTAGACGGAGAAGAGTGAGAAGTCATTGGGTTATTGTTGGGAAAAGTCTTGGTCAGGTCAGAAATAGTTTCTATGAAAAATTAATTAAATTCAGAGCCTAGTTCAAGGTCAGATTTGCTTGGGTCAGGACAGGGATTATTCTTGGATCCTGGATTGAGGAGTGAGGTATGGGGGGGGGGGGATTATGAATACTGTTAACCCCTGCTCAGATACAAAATATTTGAAATATACCTCTCACTGACTTTCTTATATTTTGCCCTGTCCTTCATAAATGTTTGATTTTGTGGTAAATTGCTGAGGATTACATTCAGACAACAATGCCAGATATTAGTGTTTCATGCTTCTTATTGTTCAGAAAATCCAAGCTAATGCAAAATCTCTTGTAATATTAACTTTTCAAATGAGTTAATGTAATATTTAAAAATTGTCCCTTGTTTTGGGCCTTTGCTCACTCGTTTTTGGCTTTGTCCCCAATTCTAGAGCAAAGAACGTGAGAGTTATGGCTATAGCAGGACATTATTACATACTGATCTTCTTCGGAATAAGTTTGGTAGTTATGCAGAAATGTGGGGCATGAGACCTCTCCCCTCTCTCAGTAAAATTGTGTGAGGTGCACGTCTGTGGTCACACAAGAAGAAACATGTATGCTGCTTGTTCTGGGTAGGAGGTTTAAACTGCAAGCTTATGCTGCTAGCAGAAGTACACAGCAGTCCTGCATTACTCCCATTGCATAGCCACCGTTATTAAAGCTTACCAGGCAATAAGTGGGAATTTAGACCTAAAAAAAACAATAGCACTCAGGCCATTGTGAATGACAACACCACTCCTAGAACCCCAATGGCAGCAGATGGACAGTGGGAAACAAACGAGCCCATGGGGTACATGGGGAGAGTTTTGAAGGTCAACTGTAAATAGGCAAAACAAATAAATCCTACTCACAGCTGAAATGCAGAGTGACTAGTAAATATGAGACGCAGAACAGCAGTATTAATAAAAGGAAAATAAAAATAAAATAGAATTTCTATTAGCCATCATCGGTCTATAGAAACTCTGGAAGATACAATCCCTGAACAAGAACATTAGCTAAAAGATTTGCTG
Source organism: Protopterus annectens (assembly GCF_019279795.1). Lineage (NCBI taxonomy): Eukaryota > Metazoa > Chordata > Ceratodontiformes > Protopteridae > Protopterus > Protopterus annectens. The sequence goes on along the minus strand of NC_056750.1, from coordinate 783,016,761 downwards.
GAAAGAACATTACGATTTGAATTTACTTTGAAGTCTAGAATCTGTACTTACCAAAGACCAACCTACCAACTACATGTTTTCACTACCCCATTTAAGTTATCAAGTAGACAAACAGTCGACTTGAAAGCATTTTTATGTGGGGGGCTACATTCCTCTGGACCCCCAATATAAAGCACTGGCCATAGACCCCAATCTACTTATATAACACCCTTGAGATTGCATCAACTTGGAGAAAAAGGAAACACACGTATTTCCTTTTTTCTCCAAGGTGGTGCAACCTAAGAGGTAGGATATATAGAATGTTGGAGTGTTTTTTATATGTATACATACATATATATAATATGGGTTATGACTGTTTTACTGATGCTCGCTTTGGCTGACAGGCAGAAATGCCATGCTTTTCAATCAAAAGTCTGGTTTATTGACTGGAAGTTTTGTCAGGTGTGTGTTTCTTTTAAACAGTTGTGGTGGGATGTGTAGTAGTTTGTGTGGGTGAGGGGATACATTAAATGCATGTGATTGTAAGTGATCAAGGTTAAGGTAGGGGACACATTTAGTGTGTGAAGTCAGAAACCCGTGCTGTCTTGTGATAATATTATAGGTTCATAGATTAGTACTAGGATAACTGCCTAGTTGGGTCATTTTAAGGCTAGATTCCCATGTGAGAATCTAACCCTGTACTTTGTGTCTGTAAGGTAAACACCTTAACCACCATGTCAACCTCCTACTTATGGGAAGTGTTTTTTTTTTTTTAATTTAAGATACATGTTAGGGTTAGCATATATTATTAAAGTGAACCAGGAAGATAGACACAGAATCAGAGAACTTGGACAGACATATGGTATAGCTTAAATTTGTTTAAAAATATGTACAGAAAAGAGGAATAAATTGCTGTTATCATTTATGAATGAAAATGTTTGCTTATGAACCAATGAGTAAGGTAAAGGTTTTCTCCACTATTTAGAAAAGTAATTTTGCTCCTCTCTCAAAGACAGAAATCATACCTCTCAACTGTACATATTTTCACAGAATGTCCAGATTTTTACCTCATAGTTTTGGTCTGTTCCTCATAAAAATATGTTATGACAAATCACTGGAATGATCTTACTATTAACGTCACTAAATAATGACATGCATTTGAGTTTCAGATTTCATATCTATCAGAAAATGCATGCTAACATAAATCCTGTTATTCTAGCAACTTTCTAAGTTTATAAGAGCAGTATTTAAAAAGTATCTCTATTTTGGGGTCTTTGCCCCCCCCCCCCCCAATTATGTCAGGCTTTGTCCAGATTTCTTGTACTAAGAGATTGACAGGTATGGACAAGATATATTTTATTTAAGCATACAAGCAAAGAAAATAAAAGAGGATGCAAACTAAAGACAGCTGTACGTGTGAGGATTCCAGATGATTGTTTGTAGTACAGTTACCCTGCTGCGCTTTGATTATTATGTAATAAGTTAGAATATCCTACTGTGTATAGGCATGGGGAGGAAGGAAGAGGGCTGGAACCATTTTATAGTCACTAGATCAACTCGAGGAACTAGTCATTGGATGCTCTTGTTTGTGAGTTCATTTGAAACTCAGTGGGAAAAATGTAAATATTTGAAAATTATGTAAGCAAGGGAATCCATTGAGGGTATTCAGAAATACTTAACGCCTCTACAGAGCCTTAAGCACTGCAGTCAGATGTTTTTATTTTCTCTGCTTGTGTGGAATGTGGCTAGAGATGCATCTGAAATGCATGTTTTTGTACCATAATTTGAACTACACGTCTAACACTTCATTCATCTGGGAAAAATAAAAGCATGTCATATCACAGTGGCTAATAATTCACACAACACTAAGCATTTATGAATACCCCCATTGTCTTCTCTACCACTTCTATAGTATGTTTTATTTGTCCATTGACATTTCAGAGAAGTGCATGCAATCGTTCTTCCCAAATTATATCCAGGTTAATATCAATTAATTCCTGCTTCCTGCTGTAATATTTTTGGAAATGCTTATCTTTGTATTATTTTGTTTTATTTGCATACTTACATGAACACAGAGCATCAAAATATGATTCTGTTATTAGAGACAGAAGAGCAGTGACAGTAGGTGAATGCATGCTGTTAATAGGCTCTTCTTTCCACTAGAAACATAAAGTAGGTCACATAGCCTGCACTGCACACTAGGGATTCTTACTGATTCTCAGCAGATGCAAAGATCCTGCACTGTATCTTTCAGTAAACATAGATTCCTCACAGAGACTGCTTAAACCCTTTAAGAACTGTGCCATTGCATATCAGCCCTAGTCAATCCAAGAGAAAATCAGCCACAGGTTGAGTACAAATGGTAGAAAACCATACCTTGAGCTACAGAAAAGATGTCAAGAACTGAAATAATCTGGAGAGCAAACAGCACTTCAATAATTTTAACTGTCAAAAAAATCTAAGCAAATAGATGGAGTATGGTGCAAGCCACCTTAAGGACAAAATTAAATACATCACCTACAGCAAACTGGTATATATTTAAAATACAAATTATCAGAAACATGAACATTGAAAACTGATAGTAGAAACAATTATTATAATACTGTCTGGGAGAGAGCTCTCCATAACGTTGGAGTTACTGTCTACCAAAGTCCCAGCCCTCTCTAACCCTTATCATAGTTTTGTGTACTCTCTGTTCAGGAAATGGCTTATTCATGTTTTCCTTACACTAATGTCTTCATAGTATTTCACAGAGAAAGAATGCTTAGAAACTAAGTTCAGTGAGAATAATGTGGTTTTGACCTCTACAAAGATTACCTAACTGCTTAGGAGAAGAAAAAAAAAGAGATCAAATGGCAAGTTGCCAGAAAATAATTAGAGCCAGTTAGTTTTAGAGTTTGAAAGTCAGACCCATGTTAGTATCAACAATATGGGCACTGATATAACATCATTTACAGACTTATTGGGTTGTTGGAAAATTAGAATCTGCCACCATATAGGGAATTTAACATGTTACCAAAAAGAAAGGGTGGTTCCCCTCTGTATAGGAATGCAGGACAAGGGGGAAATGAGCTGCTTCTACAGACACACACTGTTTCATTTTCACTTGCTTAATCTATGTGGCACCACAAATTACACATTTAACTGGTCAGTTTTTGTGCGGCATTCTGCAGTAAGTTTGGTGTACCGTGTGCTTACTCTCTGACCAGGCTCTGGGATGTTCCCAAGCTAATGCAAAAGGGCCACACTCTATTAACCACTGCAGGTGTAATGTACTCAAATTTTTTTTTTTTTTTTGCTCTATTTCCCCTAAAGCAAACAGTCAGAAAGGTACCAAGATTGGGAGTACAATGGACTGACAGCGGAGGACTTCCCTTTACTTCTACAAGGGGCATTACTCCAAAATTGTCCTGCACCTCCTCCTAAAGTTTCAGTAGTGGTCTCTCTGGCCTCTACCTGAGAGATGACCTCTCAATGTTACATCAAGTGCATGCCACCATCTGCAAACTGCGGAAGAGGTGAGCAGACAGCCACAACCTTTCAGTCCTCTCCCTCTCTGCCTGGCTTCTCTGGTGAGGGGGGTGCTAATCAAACTCCAATCACCTGGGTTGTAGCCAAGAGCCAGAATGTTTTCTGAGATTTGGTTGTAATCTAGAAAAGAACAAGCTGAATGTTTACTGTAGCTTTTAATTTGTATCACACTGGCATATTATCTTTAATAAAATATTTGCAAGAAGAAAGTATTGGGTAGCAAGCTTGCTCTAGAGCAATTAATATATTGTCAATGTTCCCTAAAAATAATGCATCTTAGAACTATTAAAAGAAAAGTTAGAACAGAATGCTGCACGTTAAAATGTAAAGAATGTTGATAACCTATAATTCTCTGTATCAAAAGTGAACACAAAGCTTCAAAAATAAGAGATTCAGTTCATTACCCCCCCCCCCCCATTGTGTTAATTACTTTGAATGAAAATGATGCAGATCTTTACATGCAGACGATTCCGTGAGCATGTTTTACACCTTGTTAGGCTTTGGGTTTTGGAGTTTATTTCCATTCCTACTGAGGAATCCTTGGGTGATGTTGGGCAGTAATGTGTTTTGTTACAGAATATAAAACTGTGATTTAGAATTTACATAGTTAATGTGCAAGAATACATCAAGTAGCATTATATATTGTTGATTAATTTTACCATCGGAAGCTATCCTTGTCTCATTTTGTGTAGAACACTTGTCAGGATTCTTGCAGACTCCCAGATGTCATAATGATGTGTGAGAACTAATGAGCATGCAGTGAATGGTAGGTAGGAATCCCAGCCGCTGTGTTTTTCTGATGCTTACTTATTGCTACTTAAACCATCCCTTCTCTAAATCTGTATTAAGATGAATATTTACTTTTAGTTTATACCACACAAGACCTCTTATGCATTTCTGCACTGAATTTAATTTTCTCTCCACAAGCCTTGCATTTCTAACCACTGCAGTAAGCTTAAGGTCCATTGGGTAGTTAGTTCCCCTGCACCAAGAAAACACCACAAGATATGAGCTTGAGGTGGGAGAACTTGCATTTGTTAGTTACCAAACTACTAAAGGTATTCATTTTATTTTTGCTACACAGAAATACCGACTCAAGAGTGTTGCTGTGTCTTGTATGCCTCATTCCTCCCAAATATTAATCGCAGGACCGAGGTATTAATGGTGTAGAGGAGGCAAAACTGCCTTGAATTGTTATAAAACAATTCTGGTAGTGATGATGTAAGTTAAAGAACCTATGTTCATAAGTTCATAATAGTTTTGTACTACGCCCACCCCTTTAGTATGGGGAACTATACCCATTATTTTGCTGTGCCTCTGTTGAGCAGTGACACTGAGGTAATCCCTGGGGTATATCTGCGATCTCCCATCCATTGGTCAAGATGGGCATTTTATGCTTTAGCAGACTGCAAGTGTGAGTGCAAGGCAAAAGTTCCCTAAGGCAAAAACTTAGCAAATATAGCATATTCTCCTGAAAAGTAGTTTGATTTGCCCCCACAGAATGTAATAATAGTTTGTGGTTGTAGAAATCTATTATTGCTCATTTAATGGTTGTTAAAATGATAACGACAAATAAATGATAGCTATGTGTTGTTCATTATTGTTTGATATACATCTGTGTTAAAACAATGCTAAGTTAAATCATTACTTTTGTACTGTTCAGTAACTGCCAACAATATTACAATGCACTTCTAGCATTCCAGCAGATGTCGTGTACTGCATTTCATTTGAAGGGTACAGTCCCAAACTACTAATCAGCTGAAATCCTTGTGCAGATTTTGCAAGAATATATGCTGGGATTCATAGAATTTTCGAGAGGGCCACTGTGTGAAGTGCCACGTAACTAATCAGATAACTATTAAGCATTAACACTAGCAGTCTGAGCAAAGGACTGCGTAATTAAAAAGAAGAATAGCACTAACTGGAGAAACAGCGCTACTCTGCTTTGTGGCTTGAGCGGCATGCAGTAGGACATGTGACTGATGCAACATAATTACAATGAAGGCAGGCTGGAACAGCATAATCAATGCATGTTCATGTAGACAATGTAGCACTGCATAGCTACATCTCATGCTTATATGGCCCCCAAATAGCTTCATCATGGATAGCTGCATCTTCGCACTCATCTGACCAAAAGAATGCCTGCATAGCGGAGACCAGACAGATCACTGTGGGTTCATACTGTAAAGTGCTAACCCTGTTTATCCTATAAATGGAGAGAAAATGTGGTAGGTAAAAAAGGGTCTATATTACAAGACCGAGGATGCATTCTGTAGAATGCATCTTGGTCGAATATAAAAGGCTGAAAATGCAAAATATTGAAGCGGCTGTTAAGCAAATTCTTTCCCTGGGAAAAAATTTGCTTGGCCTCTTCAGTACTTTGCCATTTTTCGGCACTGTAGTGCGGTCTCAGAGTTGGTATATTTAAGAATGTGGTTTGTGGGGGGCGCAGCCCCCACTTAATGTAATGTTTGAAATTGTTTTTTATTTTTATTTTTTTTGTTCTTGGAAAGGCAATTTTTTTCCCTTGGAAAAAAATTGCTGTTCTGATACTTCGATGTTGTAATCTTTCACTTACATAGCGTCGATTAATCACCTTTCGCTTTTTTAAGCATTCGGTGATCTAATATAGACCTGGTAAAAAGCACAAAAGGGAAGAAAAGCAAACAGATGGAAATAAACAAAAGTAACCATAAGGTATGAAAGGGACGGGGTAATTTTTTTTTTCAGTGAACAAACACCTTTTTTATAGACAGAAAGTAAGAGTAGGTGAGTGAAGATTCTGGATGAGATAGAGGAAGAACAACGGGTTGCAGTGTCAGAATAACAAACAAAACACAGATTCAGACAGATGGGATAACTGACACAAAAGTCTGGAGTACAGTGAAAGGACACAGACATATAGAGGATAGACAAGTGGTGATGGAGAGTGATGGACAATGAACAGAGAATGGGGAGTGATATTTAAGGGGGAGGAAAAACACTAGGAGAAGAATAAGGTAGGACTCTCACGTGGCTGGATGATAAACTGGCTAAGATTAATCCGCACTTTATTTATGAGATAAAATGCTTCAAGTTACATATAGATAAATGTTATCAAATCATATAATTATATCATGATACTTCCATCTTATCAACCATTCTTTTAGTGAAGTGCACAAGACTGCAGACAAACATTTATATGTAGAATGCAATTCTTTACATCTAGCAACCCACAAAAAAATACAAAGTAGAAACTAAAACAAAGTCCGTTCCTTTGATGTGAGGGTTCCACAGGCAGCCGTAATCTCCATATAAGCACTTATTTAAGTTTAGAGGAAATAGTGCAGGAACAAAAAACATTCATTTAAACTGACCAAAAACCCTTCAGCCTAATACATGTGAAAAAAATATGTCCAGCCATCTCTATTTCATGACACCCTCTAAAACATAACCTGTCTTTTAAATCTTGAAAAGTGAGAGAGCCTTGCAGGGGCAACTTATTGAGGGAGCACTTCCAGATGAAGTCGTGCCAATGTGGGATTAAAGAAACAAACTGCTGTCGTTTTAGAATACCATGTGTATGAGTACCAGGATATTCATCAAAAGCATCGGTAGTATGATAGTCATTCAGCAACTGCGTATACCAAAGTTTGCAATCTCATTTAATGTCGAGATCAAAGATATGGTATCGAAAAATGGTTAACTGGACATCATGTATTTCAGAATTTTGAGACACATGCGGCCTGATAGATATGGCCTGGAAATCACATAACTTCACAAGCTGCATTAGAGGTTAGTCCAGTTTGCTAAGGTGGACATCCGGTTGCCACTCCACCTCAGTAGCCACCAGTCTCTGTAACTGATTCTGGGAGAATAGGGTAGACCCATCTGGACCACTTTCAGAACAGAAGCCTTCACCCCTCCTTCCCCCCAATAAGTGGCTATAGATGTTAGTAGTGTCCCCTTCAGGTAACCTCCAGCAAGAGAACCATTGTTGCTCTGTTGAAAGGTAGTCCTGGTGGCCACTGGTAACCCAGCACCTCCTAACTATTCCACATCTGGATCTATAGAAGGATGATACACTGAGAACAATGATTATATAACTATGGTAGAAACACAATCACATTTGTACAGTTGACTGGCACAGACTTCATACACACCTCACTACCAGGACAGGAAAAGTACATTCTGCAACTTTCAACCATGTTAAGCTTATACTCCTCTATCACTGAAAAAACATATACACACATAAGTATACATGTAAAACAGGTAAGATAACAGAAGACAATAATCTTTCTAGAACTATATACTTACATGCATGTCTGTCTGTCCCTAATCTCCCCACTTCCAAAGCAGGACAGGGTGCTGCTACTTCAAATCAGTTTAGCAATACCAGCGTTGCTCACCAGAAATCATTATGCCAGGGGCATCAATCACCATCCTGCTAGGTTCATGACAGGCATCCACTTTCTATTGCCCCATCAGGGTCTCCTCAAGGCTTCAGTACAGGAAGAACAAGAACAGTGCTTGAAGTAACCTTGGCCACTTGCTGAGGTCTGCTTGAGGGGAAAAATGTTAAACCCATACAGAAGGATGTATGTTTGTAGCTCATGTGTCATGCAACAATGGATGGATAATCAGAAATTCCCCCCTGGTCTGGCTCCTTTGTTTCTGATGGACACAGAGAGTCAGTAAATCAAATGTGTGGGTCACATTTGGGTTGCTCAGCTTGGCTTCTGAGGGCCCTAGTGATTGTTAGCCTAGCTTATACCTATGACCTATGAACATAGCCCAGCACCACAACACTACTGGCTGTCCCCATTGTTGCACCTCAATGCTAGGAAAGGCTAAAATGCAACCTGGTGCTATGGTCATACAAATGCATGCATGAGAATACAGATCACATGCCTTGTGGCCACCACAGCATACTCTGCCACCACCACCAGCATGCCTGGGTAACATGATTAGAGTGATGCAGTATGACAGCAAATCAGAAACAGTGCAACAAAGTAGCTTTGATAACTTAACTCCCAGCTTGGACATTAACATGAAACAAAGTATCTGTGCCATTCTATGCATCACTACTCATTACCATACAACATTGAAATAGAGGACTTTCACTAAAGATTGTAACTACTTGTATCTTTATAGAGCTGAGGAAGGAGTTCTGCCTATTAAAGTATGTCAACTAGAACATTTTGGTGTACATGTAAATGGGGAGACAGCAAATTGTAACACCTGGGAAAGTTCACCAATCAGCAGAACCAAGTGTTACTGCAGGCACTTCTATACGAGAGACCCTCATAGTCTCCACCTTTGTCCCCTGCAAACTCAGCATCTGAAATATGCATGGCCTGCAAGATGTTGATATGAACCACAGGGGATAGACGTAAAAGGATTTTGTACCCCATGTATCCAGGGTTACCTATCAAAACATCGAATGATCATAACATCTAAACCTCAAAACATCTAAAAGTCATAACATCGAATCTCAAAACATTGAAAACTACAAAGCAACTATAAATAACATCCCACACACTGTTTACTATGTTTCTGCAGTAGGGCAAGCCCCCCTGCACCCCCACACCCCCCATAAATTAAATATACCAACTCTGAGATCGCACTACAGTGGGGTTAGGAAATTAACCTTTTCCCCCACTGTAGTGCAATCTTGGAGTTGGTATATTTAATTTACAGGGGGGGCAGAGACCCCCTACTTGGGGGTGCAGGTGGGCTTGCCCCCCTGCAGAAACATAGTAAACAGTGTGTGGGATGTTATTTATAGTTGCTTTGTAGTTTTCAATGTTTTGAGATTCGATGTTATGACTTTTAGATGTTTTGAGGTTTAGATGTTATGGTCTTGATGTTATGAGTTTAGATGTTATGAAGAGTAGATGTTTTGATAGGTAACCGTATCCAGGACACTCCCTCATACAGCTATGACACTTGGCACTAATCAGTGAATGTGCACATCATTGATCTAGGCACAAGCAGCTGCTACCCACAGCATTAGGGAGATGGTGTGCTCTGTGGATTTAAAGATGACATCCAACAAGGTTACATTATCATTGAGTGTGAAAACAAGAAGAAAACCTTGCTGCTGTGGTCATTGGTGTTAAATATTGCCTTCACAGGTGTCTCCATGAGACACATTACAACTATAATGTGGCCTGTCTCTAGAAAACATGGAGGAGTCCAGATGTGTGGAAGTCGGCCACAGAACATTCCAAGTCTGACTGCAGAGACCTTGGTGAGACATGTCCATGGGTAAGAGAGGTACAATCACTCATGTCTTATGCAATGGCATTCCTCCAACTTAACAAGTAGGATGCCTTATCAAACTGTGTACACACATTCGTGTGGTTCTACTTATTCCCTTTTGCCTGTGGCCATTTAGTGGGCAGCAATGCTCACCAGGAACAACACATACTATGCTCCATTAGGGTGAATTCTCATGTTCTACCCTTCTCTGCCAAGGACCCTGACACAGCAAGGCGAGATAAAGTGGACAACACTAACTGCCATGTCATGATAGTTTGACCCTACTGATGTAGGATGCGATTTCTGATGCTGCTCAACCTCCCAGAGTACATTAGCTACTGTGTTCACTTCCCATAACCCTACCCATCTGACAGTGTTGCAGTCACCTTTGACTGTGTCTCCACCATCTCTCCAAGTGATGACGACTGTGTCCTGCCTATCTGCTATCATGTGTGAATATGGTAATGTCCGATGCACAGCTTGACTATTCCATGCCCTGCTCTGCAAAGACTGGGTGTGATAATGCATGTATCATTTTGTTCTTTGATGCCTGAATCATGGCTTATAACTGGAGACTATGCATCATCTCCTTGCCACTGCTGATATGTACTGCATCCACCTCTGCCATGCCTGCGGTACTTCTGCTGCAGGATCCTTGTCTGTGGTACTTCTGCTGCAGGTTCCTTGCCTGTGGTAGTTCTGCTGCAGATTCCATGCCTGTTATACTTCTGCTGCAGGTTCCATGCCTGCCTCTTCACCCTTCCCTTCTGCTGCTAATGCAACTGGTATAGAAGGTCCTACCATGACATTCATCTATGGTCCAGCTGTTTGAACAATGCCATCTTGCGTAGCATGGTACGTACAACAAATGTTTTGTAGATTTCTTGGCTGTATTGCAGTGCCCCTCTTGTGTATCTAGGCAAAGGAAGTGTCCCCTTGAGTACACTGATCATTTGCTCCATTATATTATGTATTTTGGCATGTACTTTGTTATAGACCATTTCTTGCATAGCCTCAGGTTTGTGGATAGTCATCAACCAGAGTTTTAGGGCATATGCAGCATCATTGCAATATATAACTTACAACATATTATACCTACTAACTATAGATCAGACAAGTGCCAGATGTGTGAAATACGGGAACTGCCTGAGTGCAGCACAGACACATTGTAAATAAAGTCTTGGGCATTATAGACCATCTGACAGTTAAGGAAGTGGACGCTCTTCTTGTTGATGTATCACGGTTACTCTGAACAAGATGGCCTATTGATGCAATGTGTCTGCAATTTAAGGTACCAAGGACCTCATGGAAATAACCAGTGTTATAAAAAGCCTGTTTGGTGCTGCCTCTCTCCTCTGCAGTTCTAAAGAACCAAATGTGCTCCTTCATGTGCTGCAGTGTATTTGTAAAGAAATAGCTAAGGATCTGTGAGGTAGACACTGGTTATATCTGTAAGGTGTCCCAAGAAAGTTGTTGAAATGTTTCTTTAGCTAAGATGGCTAAACCTACACATACCTGAGTATTTATAGAAAGGGAGGGGGGCACTTATCCTTCATAATTTCACTTAAGAGAAAACCAATTCAGAAAAGTTAATTACAGTCCCACTATATACATAGAAGAAGTCCACAATCTGCTGGTCAATGAGTTGGTATGTTATACATTTTTTGTACTTCCTCCATTGGTGCAAATGATTAAACTGTGTATCATTTCAGGCACTGGCTCCAGTGGTAGCCAATAAAACCTGATGCTGACCTATAGCTGCTGTTAATCTCAGCATTACTACCCTCATGTGCAGCACTTTCTTGGAGTAAAAAATATGTTTGCATGCTAAGATAACATTTTACATGTTTCAGAACCAGTCTGCCATTTTGGGTGTCATCATTTCCATATAGCATGTGGCTTATTTGCATGGAACTCATCATTTCTGTGTCATTTTGCATTTGACCCGCAGTGGTGGTGCTGCGGTAGCGTTGTCACCTCACAGTAAGATGCTGTCCTGTTTGATTCTCAGCTAGAGCATCTTCTGCGTGGAGACATGCGTGAATGGGCATACCTTCATTGAAGGTTGTGTGTCAGGGCTGGTAACTCGGCACGTAAAAATCAACTACCAGTCATTAGTGGACCGGAGTTCTGCTGTGGCGACCCCTAGCCGGGAAAAGCCGAAAGACACAAACAAGCACATACTGCAGACCTTGATATTTTGCCCCTTGTGTGACAATTGTATTAGAGTCATTCACACTTTGCACATTGCTACTGTCTGTGTTAATCTGCACTTGGAATGCAGTAAATGTCTACAAATCCCAGTCGCAATGTCTATTTTTAGTAAAAAAAATGTTGAAATGTTGTACTTTTTTAAAATTGTACATCATCAATACATTTAACAAGCCTTTTGTGACTTTTTTAAAAGCAGCACAAATGTTTCATTGTGCCAGATGCACAGTATATACAGCACTGCTCGATACAAACTATGCATATTAATAAATAAAATATAATATGAATTAGCATCAGTATGAGAAGTGAGAATGACACTGAAATTCTATGTAACCATGAACAATACAAAATTAGGACAGTTCTAATGACACTCTTCCTACATGTAAATTAGAGGTTCAAATGTCTGAGCCCATACATGAGTTCATGTAATGTGTATGGTCCCATTTAAGAGGTCTAAAATATGAGCAGTCTTTATAAACCTTAGAAATCCTTGATAATTTCTGTCTTTATTCATAGACCCACTGTTACAGCATTGCAGCATGTTAGCACAGCACTGGACAAGAATATCAAATGTATGCTGCAAAACAATTCAGAAGACAGTTATACATACCATAACAATTAATTATACCATAACATATTTGTAAATTGTTCTTCTCTCTGTAAACCTATGGAGTTTTTCTCCCCAGGACTCTGCTGAAAATGGACACTTGTTGTCCAGACGGACTATCCTGGTAAACAAATGTTAAATAAATAAATAAAAATAACAACAGATATACATAAATTCATGTGATGAAGCTAGTGGATAGCCTAGTATGCCAGATTTACCACAATCAAGAAATCTATTACAGTACAGAATCCATCTTTAACTGACATCTAACCATGTTCCTTATCAGTACTGTTATGTAGTGCTTTAAAACCAAGTGTAACATCTTCTGGCCTAAAAAAAAAAAAAAAAAAAAAAGAGTGTGGCCTGACACTGAAGCAGTGTTATTCAAGATGTTGTATAAAAAATGTCTTTGGTGTCACTTTTAATTTGAAATACTGTAAATTCACAGAAATGAGGCTAATATCCCCAAGTGAAATGCAGACTTGTAACACTATTGATTTTTAGTAGGATGTGTCCTCATTTTCAGTACATTCCTTTAATCTATTTTCATGAATAAAAGTAGTAAAATCATATACATGTTGTTAGAAAGTCGTTTTGTTTTTGTGCAACTAACAAGAAATCTTTTCACTTTGCTAAAAATATCTTTCCCCGATCAGAATCATAACTCATCCAGTCCAAGAGCTAGTCTAAACAAAATCACTGTGCAAAACTTTTGTCAGAAATCTGAAGGTGATAACATTAAAAGGGATCTGTTTCCTAACATTGCAGCCGAGTGCGCCTCCAGGCATTTCTGCAGTTACCGCCTACAGTGCCTCTAGGCATCAAATACTGCTTGTTCATATTTGCATTAATAATTCCAAAACCATGCTGCATACAAGGTATTAGAATGTTTTATCTTGAAGTATATATGATGGCAAACACAACTGTACTGATATTTGACCTCTGTCAATGAGTATTTGTTTGAATTGTAAGGCGATAACATCATTTTTTAAAGGCTCAAGCCACACCCACTGGGAGTTAAAGGTACACACTGAAAAGATCCGTACTGGAGGAATGAGTTAACTTCAGGATACCATAAACTGAGTAATGTTCAGTATTTCCCATAACTTAACTTAAACAGTCACGTGATTAGAACATAAAGTGATAAACATGTTTAAATCTTGTTAGAAAGGTTTATTCATTGCCCAGCACAGCCAGCGTCACAAATAATGAGGTGGGCCCTGAAGGCAGATGAAATGCTACAGGTACACACTATAGTTGAATTGTTTTAAAATACCCAGTTTGTGGCTCTAGGTTTAATTTATTTGGCCTATTATCTTTTACAGTGACAATGTGTCTCTAATTCAAGAAAAAAACAGTCTCTGATTAGAAATACTGTATGAGTCTGGGGGTGCTCAATTTGATTTGCCTATAACAGGATCATCAGACATGGGAGAGAAAAATATTATACTTTTTTTTTTCTCTGCTTTGATATAAACAAGCTCTTTTATCACTTCTGATCATTGGCTTACACTGAGTCACTGGAGATAGGCTCTTGTAGGAGTGGTTGAACTAAGTCAACCAAATAAGGAAAAGGGACGCAGTGAAGAAGGGGAAATGACAAAAGTAAATTGTTGCTATATCTGAAATGATTTATTAGACAATAAGTGTGTTTGTGCAGTGCGAGTGAGCTTGCATGCACTTGTAGAGATGCAAGGCATTTTACTCTCCACATATTCTGTAAAGAGATAGATACACTGTGAAGCTCCTTCAATGACGAAAACTGCTATCATTCTGTTTTTTCATCCGTTATAACTTAACAATTTTCACATTAATTTCAATGACTTTTAAATTTTATTTATTTTTAGTTGAATACGTGAAATGGAGCTCAAAACACTTTTCAGCTGTGCCCCAGGCCCCAAGAGCAAAGATAAACAAATGCTGGCAGAAAGTGTAGGGTAATCAGTAAAGCAGCATGTTTTGGGGATGTGCTTGGAGAAACCCAAAGCACACATTATACAGAAAGTAACTGTAACTCAGGACTAGGTCTTGGCTTTTGCTGCTGTAAACCACACTACCTGGAACTATCATAGCCTGAAATAAAGCAACAAAAAGGTTTTTGTGTGGAATGCAATGTGACTTTTGTGCATAATCATTGCAGATTTTCATTTAGTTCTGCAGATTTTTTTCAGGCTGTAAGAAATGACATCATTGACAGCTTCACAAGCCATTGCCATGATATTAGTCTTTTGTGCCTGCATTAATAAATGCAGGGGTGAGCCTCCCTCCTTCCCTGTATAGTCAGTTCTGTGTTGGTTTGCATTTTCCCTGTTTCATGCCCTGAAGTTTTCATTGATAACTAATGAACAAACAACTTGTACTTGGTGCTAATATAAGCTTTCACCTATAAGGCCCAAATTGGCACATTTATTTCACAGCTTGTATATTTTTTTCTAAACAGTGATAGTAGCATCCACTGTGGGCACGTTCCCCTATCACTGTTCTTTGTTTTACAAGGCTGTAAACACATTCCTTGGAAAATGCCTCTGCTTTTAAAATGCTCAGCAATATTCCCTTAAAATTGTTGGGAGAGTTAGCCCACAACTGTCACCATCAGCAACTTGCATAGCTAGATAGACTTGAACTGCACCCCCCCCCCATCTCAAAGACTACAACAGAATAATTACAGCTTACAGCCCTGCATAAGCTTACTGACTTGCCTTTTTACTAGGGTCTGTGTTCATGCATCGAATACGTAATACAGTGAATGGCTTAGAATCAAATGTAAAACAGCGAAACGTTAAAGTACCAAAAACACTTAGCATTTTAAAATAATTCATCAAATGTCCATAGTTGGCCAACAACCAGGGAGTACCATGATGCATAAGGTTAGCAAAGGAAGCCTTTTTTTTAATTTTTAATTTGCCCTTTTCCCCATTGTAGTGTGAACTCGAGGTTGTTATATATAGTTAGGGGAGGTGGAGGCACAGCCCCACACATTGAGGCGTGTGGTGGGCAAAGCCCTCCAACTTGGTTGATTACATTTGCAATGTTGGCCATCTATGGCCATTCAAAGAATTATTTTATGATGTTAAGTGTTTTCAGTACTTTAATATTTCACGTTTTTACGTTTGATTATAAGCCGTTCGCTGTATTCGACATTTAATGCACATAGACCTTTTTTACTCAGTATAATCATGGACTGCACTTCCCACCCCAAAGATTACATCAGAATAATTGCAGCATCCAGTCCTGCAAAAGCATACAGACTTGTCTTTTTACTCAGTGTAACAGGAATGTCCTTGTTCACTCTCTTATCCTAGTCATGCTCTGTTGAAGATGGTATCAAGTTTAATGGCTCTTCTCTTCTTGGTCAGTACTTAAGGGTCTGCTTTCTGGTTGTTTTAACTAGAATAAAAAATAGCCTACACTGCACCTTAATATTTCTCCTCCCCTTCCCTTTCCAATTCATTTGCTACACCCTACTATTGCTGGCATATCTCTCAACTGTCCAGATTTTCACAGAATGTCCACATTTTTGCTCAAATTTTTGGTCTGTTTCTCGCAGAATTGGGGTTTTCTGGAAAATCAATGACAAGTCATTGAGACATGAAGTCAGAAAAATAATGGCAGACATCTGAATTTCAGACTTCATATCCTTCAGAAAATTCATGCTAATGCAACGCCTGTTATTCTATCAACTTTCTAAGTTTGTAAGAGCAATAATTAAAAACTGTCCCTATTTTTGGGCCTTTGTCCCCCATTATTTGTGGCTTTGTCCAGACTTCTTGCTCTAAGAGGTTGAGAGGTATGCTTACTGGCAGCTTGCAATTTCTTAATTGCTCTTTCCAGCTACTGCTTTTGTGACTCTCCCTCTTAAATTGTATAGGCAGTTCTGTCTTGATTTACTTCTTTCCTTTTCCATGCCCTGAAGTTTTCACTAGCACATGAGTAAACAATGTCTACTTTGATAATTAAATGTGTTAGCTTTAAAAGCAGTTAAGAAAATGTTCTTTTCTCATTTTTTCAAACTTTCTTTTTTCTTAACTACTGTCTCACACCATAGTAGTTTGCATACTTATAACACGCTTAAATCTCTTCTTTCACCTCAGTACTTCAATACAGTTATATTGCCTGTTCCTTTATAACGTTTAGGCTTATAGATTCAGATACAGATTACATTCTGTTTTTTCGCCCATGGCAGCTGTGCCACCTTCTCAGCCTGCTCTGTTTGACCTTGCCACACTTGGGCTCTCTCCACTTCCCCTACTCCCTATTCCCACCCACTCCCACTTCACTTAAACTTATACCATCCTATCCCCACCCACTATAAAAAAACAACCAATCTTCACTGAGACATCCAAGTGGCCTATCTCCTGCCCTTACAAGCTCACATTACATGTCCACTTAACTTATGTCTCCCAATCTACTCCAACAAATTCCAACAAAACTAGAGTATAACTTCCACCCAGATAACTCTATCTTTCCCTAACTTATGCATAATATTCTAGTCCTCCAGTCTACTCTCACAGTTGTACTAAACATACTCATTAGTGCCACATCCTTCTATACTTCCCTCTCCCCATCACTCAATTTTCCCCAGACCTACACCCCTGGTCAACAAACACCCACCATATACAAAACTGCACACCATCTCTACCCATTAGGAGCACAGGCCATCTTCAATTACAGCTATATCAATGAGCAATTTCCAGACCCATGTATTAGTACCACACCTAGGAGATAAATGTAAAAAAAATGATACAACTTCTCTCACCACACTTCTCTCTCTCTCAATCTATGGAGATATACACCTAAACCCAGGACCATCCCTTCAAACCAGCCAAACCGCAATTAACCACCAACATACAACACACTAATCCTAACTACAACCTACTATTAATGCATATGAACCTCAGAAGGATCTACAACAAAATTCCAGATCTCCATGCGTGCATTGTAGCACACAACCCAAACATTCAAATCATCACTGAAACATGGCTAAATCCAAACATTAAAGATGAAGAAATCTTTCTTCTAAGACACAATATAATAAGAAATGATAGAGGGGTTACAGTACTTATTGAAAACACACTAAACATCACCAGATACCCACTGAGTCACCCCAACTATCCCAACATAGAAATAACTGTTACACTCTTACACCTGAATATCCCCCCAGGCAACAACATTCCCATTCTCAAAGACCTCCTTCAATGGTTTCCCACTAATGTAAATAAAGAAACTGTTATACTTGGGGATGTGAATTTAGACTATTCACTTGTAAACTATTCAATTTCACTCAAGTAACCACCTCACTGGGTTCATATTACATTATTGAAAGATAACATAATCGAACACTCAAAACATCGAAACAGCCGCATATCTAAGGTTTCATTGTGGGGGAGGGGGTGCCCCCCCCCGAAATATATATTCCAACTCTGAGATCGCACTACAGTGAGGAAAGGGCAAATATCCCAATCTTCACTGTACTGTGATCCCACAATGAGATCTTTGAAATGCGGCCGTTTCGAAGTTCTGAGTGTTCGATTACGTTATCTTTTGATAACGTAATAGGAACCCCACCTTACCTGCTAGAGCCAACAAACACAGCAATAAGCACTCAGTACTAGACAGGATCCTTACCACCTTACCCCCAAACATAAGCACCTCTGGCTGTCTCCCAGGCAACATCAGTGACCATCTCCCCACATTTATCACAAGATAAATTATCATACCCCCAAACATACAGTATTAAAGCAAGTACATAGACCATCTTTAAACAAAGATACCTTTGTAAACTATCTCTCCCAGTACAATTGAAATACTCTAAAACACCTACCACTAGAATATGTTGTTAACCATTTCAATAAAATCTTCCTTAACATACTAAATGAAGTAGCTCCCATAAGAACAAAAAGAACCAAAAACAACCTCCTCCATGGCTCAATAAAGAAACTAAACAGCTCATGCTAACTAGAAACAAATCCTGGAAGGCATAGAATAAAGATAGTACACCATAAAAGTAGCAAATTTTTAGCCAGCTTAGAAATCAATGTAAACAACAGGTCAAACTAAACAAACTTTCTTTCTTTCACTTACTTCAAGGCAAATATCACCACAATCTCAAATAATTCTGGACAACCAAAAAACCCTAGTATAACCTGGTCAAACCACCACCCCATCTCCTACCACAAACAATGGCACAGACCCCAGAGCCACCCAGTTAACACACACTTTATTCAATCTGTCCTGTCTATGCTAGAATCTAATCTACTTTCCCATCTCTTTATACCCACCAACAATACTCACAATAGCCCTCTCTTTTTTCCACCAGATACCTGCCTGAACTATCAAAAAGTATCTTCAAAAACTGATAATCACTGCACCAGCTGGTGACAAACACCCATTCAAGTACCTTAAGTTAGCTGCTGATGTCCTGGCATACCCCATCTCAATACACAGAAAATTATGTACCCACAGTATCTGAAAAAAATCACATATACCACTTCACAAAGGGGGATCAGCCACATCACCAACTACCACCCCATTACAATTCTCTCCATTCTGTACAAAATCTTAGAAAGATGCATACACTCCCAACCCCTAACCCATCTCATAAACAACAAACTACACTCCTACATACAACATGGCTTTCAACTACACAACAGCAGTTCTGCTTAGTTTCTCAGAAACCACAAATACCAACAGAAACAATGGTAACCTAACATCCTCCCCTTTCCTGGACCTTTCAAAAGCATTTGACACAGTACCCCACAATTCCTAATCAAAGAACTATCTTCTCTATCACTGTCTCATCCATCTTTTACTTGGTTCTGTAGCTATCCTTCCAACAGATAACAGGCCATACAATGGAATCAGGACCTGCCACAAGGGTCAGTTCTATGCCCAGTACTTTTCAATGTTTTCACAAACAATTTGCACAAAGCCAGCAAACCTGCCACCTTAATACAATATGCTGACAATGTCACCATCATCTGCTCAGCCTCAACCCTTCCAGTACTTCAACAAATGACTTAAGACTCCTTCACTTCCATAGAATCATGGCTAAAGGCTCATCAGCTAATCCTAAATGCCAACAAAACAACATTAATGCTTTTCATGTCCAAATCTATTTTAACAACCAGTACACCCTTTAATATTACCTCAACAAACATCATCACCATAGAAACTGTAACAAATACTAAACTATTGGGAGTCATAATAGACAATAACCCAAAATTTGACATGCATTTCACCCAGGCCATCAAGAAAACTTACCAGAAATTGGACTTCCTCTACTGAAACAAACTCTACCTCACAGACTCCTCAAGAAAATCCATTGCATCATCATACCTTGTCCCCTCCCTTCTCTAGGCATCACCCATATTAACCAGCATTCAAGCCACCCTGATAAATAAATTACAGGGATCTTTCACAAAATAGCCAGATTTGCAGCTAATGCATTCTACCGTACAAACCACTGTTTAACACTAAAGCAGCTCAACTGGCTAGAACTACGTAATCACCTTATATTCACTCTGCTTCAGATTCAAACATCCAAGATCAGTTGGTTCTCATCTTTACGAGGATTAATGACCTTTGTAAATTTATTGAACATGACTACAAACATGTAAACTGTTTCTGCATGCTCAAGATACAAGATAGTCATTTGTAGGCATGCTGCTATCCACATGGTTATCATTCAAGCTATTCAAAATGGCTGAATAGCATTCTACAGTGGCATTCTTTCCACTTTCACTCAAACCACATATTTTTTGTAGAAACAAATCAATGAATGAATGAATGAATTCATTTGTTGACATTTGATTACCTGTAAAATCTGGCTAGGTAGGTGCCCATTTTCAGTGGAAGGCTGGGGAGAAAAGCTCCAAAGTATTACAAAAACATTTCAAGAACAGTAATTTTGCAATCTTCCAAAATAATACAACAGTTTAAATAATTATACCAAATTAGACATAATGTGAAAACATTATTGAAACCCTTGACTGAAAGGAGTCACTTGGACTTTCCTGGTAAACAAATCTAAATAAATAAATAATAAACAAACTGGTATAATCAGCAGTGTCAAATAGGGGTACCTCATACTCTGTCCTCTCCCAGATGCAGTGATGCAGTTTGTCCAAAGATTATTACAGTGATGATCATGGATGTTTTGAATGTTGTTAATTCAGGCACTGCAGCAGACTAGACAAAAGGCCAGGAGTTTTATAAAAAAAATTACATCTTTTATAATCTAAGCTCTGACTTGCCTTTTTAATTTTTCGCTATATACTGGAAACACCCCAAGTTCATGAAGATCTACTATAGATCAACCATAGTTGTTCCATTCATTAGAAACAGAGAAAAGTGTGATCCTTTGAATTACTGTCATATCAGTCTGATAAATTTGGTTGGGTAAAGCATGGAAAGGATCTTGTTCAACTTGATCCCAACCCATATGATCAAGCTTCATGACCCTAACAAGCATGACTTCCTAGGTAAATATTAGGCTAATCAGCATGACTTCATAGGTAAATACCAGGCTGTCTATAGACTATTACATCAGAATCAAACCCTGCACCTTGCAGTTCTGAGGTTAAGACATTAACCATTATAACAACCCTTCTCCCAAGGGATTTGTGTATAGGTGAATGATCCCAGTGGGCCTTTCTAAGCCTAGCCATGATATTATCATGTAACACTGTTGCACAATTCCTACAGTAATGTCATTGACTCAAGCACTTAGCAATGAGGCAGTATTGTAACTAAAGCAGTGCCACTGTACAGTAATGCCACTGACACAAGCACTTAGCAAAGTGGCAGCATTGTAACTAAAGCAGTGCACTGTACAGTAATGCCACTGACACAAGCACTTAGCAGTGTGGCAGCATTGTAACTAAAGCAGTGCTCGGTACAGTAATGCCACTGGCACAAGCACTTAGCAATGAGGCAGCATTGTAACTAAAGCAGTGCACTGTACAGTAATGCCACTGGCACAAGCACTTAGCAATGAGGCAGCACTGTAACTAAAGCAGTGCTACTGTACAGTAATGCCACTGATGCAAGCACTTGAGGCAGCGTTGTAACCAAACCAGTGTCACTGTACAGTAATGCCATTGACACAAGCACTTAGCAATGTGGCAGCATTGTAACTAAAGCAGTGACACTGTATAGTAATGCCACTAACACAAGCACTTAGCAATGTGATAGCACTGTAACTAAAGCAGTGCCACTGTACAGTAATGTCACTGATGCAAGCACTTAGCAATGTGGCAGCACTGTAACTAAAGCAGTGCCACTGTACAGTAATGCCACTGACACAAGCACTTAGCAATGTGGCAGCACTGTAACTAAAGCAGTGCCACTGTACAATAATGCCACTGACACAAGCAGTTAGCAATGTGGCAGCATCGTAACTAAAGCAGTGCACTGTACAGTAATGCCACTGGCACAAGCACTCAGCAATGAGGCAGCACTGTAACTAAAGCAGTGCCACTGTACAGTAATGCCACTGACACAAGCACTTACCAATCTGGCAGCATTGTAACTTAAGCAGTGCACTGTACAGTAATGCCACTGGCACAAACACTTAGCAATGAGGCAGAACTGTAACTAAAGCAGTGCGACTGTACAGTAATGCCACGGACACAAGCACTTAAAATTGTGTCAGAACTGTAACTAAAGCAGTGCCATTGTGCATTAATGCCACTGACACAAACACTTTGCAATCTGGCAGCACTGTAACTAAAGCAGTGCCACTGTTTAGACAGCTGACTGCTTCCAATGTAAGCATCCAGTGCTTCAGTATTACTGAATTGTAAGGCAATCCTTTTAATGGCATGTGGAATATGTGTCTAAAAGATGTACTATTTTTTGGCAGCATGAAGAATGCTATTAGCATTTTAACTTTCTGTAGTGCCACAAATGAAAGACAGAGCATGTGAGAATTCTGCTACTCTGTCATAGCGCAAGCACTAGTCTGACATCATTCTGTCCTACAGAATTTCCACTGATAGCAATCAAAAGCATTACCCCAAGAGGAGTTCTGCTCCAAAGTCACACATAATTTACTGGTACTAGTCTTAAGTACAACAAAGCCACTGAAGGGAGGCAGAACATCTAGGAATGTTCTACTTTGTTATTGAATCTTTTCATGTTCTGGAACCCTTAGTGTCACTAGTGAAATGTTTTACAAGACTGTTACTGCAGAATCACTGAAATGAGGTTTTTCTTTGGTTGGAAAATTGCTTTGAGCATACACATCTGGGCATGCCTCATGACCTGTTAGCAGAAGAATTCTGGACAGAGACAAAAATGACGGGGACAGATCTTAAATATTTATGTTATAAATTTAAAACCTTGCTAGGATAACAGGTTTTGCATTAGCATACATTTTCTGAAGGATATGAAGTCTGACACTCCAGTGTCTGTCATTATTTATTGACCTCAGCCCTCTATAATTTGCCAGAAAACTACACAATGTTTGAGCAACAGACCAGACATATGAGATAAAAATATGGACATTCTGTTTTTTTTTTAGAAAAAGCACACTTAGAATGTGTAAGTTGATTTCGCGGTGGTGCAGCAGTAGCATTGTTGCCTCACAGCAAGAGGTTCTCCCGTTCGATTCCCGGCTGGAGTGCGGGGAGTACCTTCTGTGTGGAGTCTGCATGTCCTCCCCACGGTTGGGTGAGCATTCGAAAGACATGCATAAATGGGCGTGCCTTCGTTGAAGGTTGAACGTCGAGCTGGCACCTTGGCGTTCGTGAAAATCTACTGCCAATCATTAGCGGACCGGAGTTCTGCTGTGGCGACCCCTAACCGGGAAAAACCAAAAGACAACACAACAAGAATGTGTAAGTTGCAGACCATTAAGACAGAGTTAGTCATCATTTTAATTTACAAACTATATCTCACTCAGTCTTACTGCATCACAGTTAACCTCTTACTCTATCAGGTGTCACACTGGTTCCGGAATTAACAATGGAAACTTTGTATCTATGTTTTAGCAAAGCTGCATTATAGTTATTATCATTGATTTGTTGGTGAGGAGGATCAGATGTGCTGAAATATTAGTGAGCACAAACAAGCACTGAATTAAACCTTCAAATGGTAAAATGTAGGCTTAGGGCAGGGCATGATACTGCAGTTTTCAAATACCACCCCATTACAGAGCAGTAATTTGCATGTGCATGCATGCAAGTCAACAAAGAAAAATATTTCTATGAAGCCTTGATTGTGATTTAGATCACTTAGTTCAACTAATGGCCCAGATGCTGCAGGACCCAAGTGAGGGGTTGGAGGAATTAAGAAAGTTTGCTTCTGTCTGTTGGGAAAGACATGGGATGTGTTCTTTGTGGTGTGGGTAATGCAAGAGCTTTTGGTGGAGATCAGGAACTGCCAAGCCATACTCTTGTATGAAAGGAATTGGGCAATAGGGATGGCATCCTCACTTAGGCAGAGACTTCCCTACTGGCTCAAGTATCACACTCCACCCTTTACAGCTTGTAGCCCTGCAGGTAGTGGATGTGGACTGGCAGTCCATCTAAGCAAGCAACACAATAAACCAACTGCCCTACAACTCTCCTGGTCAAGTAATCAGTCTGACCTAAATGACTCAATATGCTTCCCCAAAGCAGGAGGTGGGATCACCTGGCAGAGCAATGCTTAAGTGTCACCAAATTACAACATGAGGAACTTGACTGATGAAGCTATTGGGGCCAAGTGTGATGCTCAAGTCAGTGGTTGGCTGTAAGGAAAAAATGAATAAAAAAAAATAAAGAACATGGACTTTTTAATGTTGGAAAAAAAAATTGGAAAATGTGGTTTTATTTATTTTATATGGAGACCACCAGGTATATTAGAACACTGAGTACCTCAATGGCAATAATTAATATAAATCACATTAGTAGGGAATGGCAAAATTTGTAGAGTAACGCAACAGTTTTTATCATATTTTTAAACGTTACTCTTAATTCACTTTAAAATGTAATACAACAACAGGATCTGAATCAGCATACATTTCTGAACATTAAGAAGTACAAAACTCTGATGACTGGTGTTATTGACTGACTGATCCTCAATCATAATGCTAGAAAATTAAAAATTTCATGAAAGACCATGCAAAAATATGAGATAAAATCAGTGACATTCTACAAAATCAAGGTACTTGAGATGTTTGCATGGATGACAAAAAATTCACATCAAGAGCTAAGAAAAATGAAGATTGAGAGGTGAGACTTGACTATGCAGAGAATGCATAAAAAGAAAATAAACTAGCGCAGTTCTTTGTAAGGCACGGATCTCTATCTGATCCACATACTACTAGTTACGGAGAAGCAATGTGTAGGAACATGAAAGGTTTTAAGGATTTGCAATATGTCAAACACTTAGTACTGCCACAAAGACAGAGAGCAGAAGCAGTGTCCTTTTTGAGGAATTTGGCATACCTCATAAACAACTATGAATTAATGGCTTTAAAAACTGTTAATTACTTCATTCTGCCACATTTTTAAAGGGGTCTCAATGCAAAGTATCTAAGAGCTTCTCAAACTGTTATAGCCACCTCTGTTCTCTACTGGCTGGTAATAGCTGTTGTTATGCCATAGCATGAGACTACAGCTTAACAGTGCCTAGAGGAGTTTATCAAAAGCTTGTAAAGCACATTTCTGACATCAGAAAAGTACTTAACAAGCATATTTTGTCCCAATTCAGATTACAATTTTGGTGCTCCATGTACTACATAGTTATAATACATTCTGAATATATTTATAATCGTAAATAACATACCTATTTCAGTTACGTATATTTTTACCGTGTATCTTCATGTGACTGCTCTCGTGGGTTTCATTTAAAACAGGTCCTTAGACTAGCCTGTCTACCTGGTTAATAAACAGTTAAGCAAATAAATAAATAAATACAAGAGAAAAAAACAAGAAGGAAACAGCTTCCAAACTGTGAACAACTGACAAGGTATGTAACACACAAAGATCTGTGAAAATAACTAAAGTTGCTTTCTTCTGACTCAGAATATGCATAAATACAGTAATACTGGATACAACAAAATCCCTGTCAGGTATATTAGGTTTGATTTTTGTGCTTTTAACAGCTTTGCCCATTGCAATGTATGTGAATGCAATAGCTTTTTTTTTCTTTTTTTTTTTTTCACACAGTGCTTTTAGGCTCCTGCATGCTTAGCAGTATACCAAACAAAGTAATAGGGACCATTCTAGTAGCAGTATGTAGTGACAATATATTTCAGGCGATGTCTCTGCATATGTTGGAGTAAACCGCATCCATTAACTCATACGGGTAGAAAGGTGATTTGTTTTCAAGGTAGTATATTTGTTACTGTGCACTCTATACCCTCCGATATACACCTGCAGCTCAATGCACAGAACATCTGTTTGACTCCAGTGCCTACACTATGTATGCTACTCAATGGTCGGGGGGGGGGGGGCAATGTGCTCTGCTTTGCAAGTAAAATCCAATCAATAAGTATGCATGGTATGAAAATTGATGCTGGATCTACACACTTTCTGTGGCAGTCTATTTATTAATGTTGTTCCTTGTAAAGCAGCCCACTGGACACCAATAAATATAAAAAAGTACGATGGTTAGTAAAAGCAAAATAGTTGGCTGCTGCTGCGTATGCAAACAATAAGAGAAAAACATCTTGATCCAATCATACAGATAACCCAGAAGAGAAATACATTGGCCTTTAGATGTTTTTATGGGAGGACTGCTGCACACACAGATCCACTAGACAATACTTTTGTACTAATGCAGAGAATGTGAATAGCTTTTCAAAGATCAAACTGGTTCTCAGAAGCCTCTCTGATGAATCACTGCTTCTCTGGGGACAGACATACACTAGTAGAAAATTTTATAAAGACCATGCTCTAGTTCTTTGCACTTCCTTTAACAAGTTACCACTCTCTACTATAAGGATGGTCACAAAGCTATACTTCTGTCCACATGAGAGAAGCCTATCAGTTCAATCTGGTTAAAACAGAAAGACAAGAATGACTTACAAATTGTTCATAAATGAGACTCAAACTCAAAACGGCTACAAGTGGATGAAGGAAAAAACATTAGTTTTCTCCTGAGTAACCCTTCTGATGCATAACTCATGGGTTCTGTCCAAAGGCATAAAAATGTGCATTTTTATATGCAGATTGGCCTAATGTCTGTGCCTTGATTAAGAAATCATCCAGAACATAATGCCTACTGGTATCTAAATGCTAAAATGAACCTGGATGCCTTGGACAGGAAATTGAAGATTTTGTTAAATTTATTAGATTGATTCTACATACTGAGATCTGTTTGGCGAACAGTGTAGTAGTGTGTATCGGAAAAATAAAGCATGTTAGATGTAATTTCATTCTACAGAGAGTGATGGCATTGTTGAAGCTGGACATTATTACCCTATTACAGAAGTGGGTCCCAAACTGTCCAGTCTGGGCCTGTACGGGTTACTGCCAGGAAAATGTCAGTTTTTGATTAATTTGTTATTATAGAAGTTGAATGTGATTCCTGCAGAGGTATGGCTGCTGATATAATTACAAACTTATCACTAGCATAGCAGGAGGACAGGAGTGCTGATAAAGAAACTGATCTATCTGAATGCGTTGAACACTTCTCTGCAAATATCATTACTACATACAAGTATTTAGGAAACCAGACCCTCTCCAAGTTAATCTGACTTAAGACAGAACATTGTCATCAGTAGAAAATTGCAGTGTAATATAATGAAAAATTAAATACAGAGGAAGCTAAGGTACCTTGTAATTAAAGAATTCAAAATACAGAGCGCAGCAGGTTGGTGCAATGTCATACTTTTCACGTTATACAAGAGTTTTAAATATGACTTCCAAAGTAAATATTTTTGGAGGGTGCTGTGTTCATCTTACATGATGTATTTACAATAGTTTTTACATTTAGAGTATTACATGTATTATTGAATGGTGGGTCCTCACTTTGCACTAAATACTGTATTCAGATATAGTTAAGGTACATCTTAGTTAAACTGACAGATTCAGTAGATGTTTGAAAGTACATGTCACTGGAATTTTACAGATGTAGTCCATAGTTAGATACTGTAACAGGAAAATAACATACTGGCCTGCTGAAGCTCCCAGCAATTCTAAATGAATGAGTCTGGGCATACATGAAACATCTCCAGAATGGCTTTGGAGTACACAAGAAAGTCTGGTGCACCACATTACCAGTCCAAACAGTGCAATAGATACCTATCAGCAAAGCCTACAATTGTCAAATACAATTATTTGTATTCAACAAATAAACTTAATAAATGAAACTTGCCTCTGTCAGATATTTTGTTTTGAGAAACTTTAAAATCAATGGTAAACATTAATCTCTGTGACACAGAGAGAGAGAGAGAGAGAGAGACAGAAACGTCCTTTTACCTGCCTGAGCTGGGTTTAATTAGTAAACCTAGCAGTGGAATAGCAGACCAATGAGAGACTTGAAGTGAGCAGTCAGTGCTGAGCAGCAGTTTGTCTCAATACTAAGAGCTCAGTCTCACAGCTCGAGCAGCAGTTTGTCTCAATACTAAGAGCTCAGTCTCACAGCTCGAGCAGCAGTTTGTCTCAATACTAAGAGCTCAGTCTCACAGCTCGAGCAGCAGTTTGTCTCAATACTAAGAGCTCAGTCTCACAGCTCGAGCAGCAGTTTGTCTCAATACTAAGAGCTCAGTCTCACAGCTCTAGAGTCTCTGGTTAGTCCTGACCTACAGCCACTGTTTGTGTGGAGTTTGTATACTCTTCTATTGTGTTTTTTCCAGATAATCCATTTATTTACCACTCCCTGATAGCTAACTGGGAAATTATTAACAATGTAAATATTTATCCATATGCCACCCTTTAAATACATTCACTTGCTTTATCAAGAAAAAACAACAGACTCAAAGCTTTAGAGCAATAATTACTTAACCTGAAATAATTTTATTTTTTCAGAACAATTCATAACGTATCTTCTTTTTATTTTGGCTGCTCCCATCAGGGGTCACCACAGTGGATCATCTGTTTCCATTTCTTCCTGTTCTCTGCATCTTGCTCTGTAACACCAGCCACCTGCATGTTCTCTTTCACCACATCCATAAACCTTATCTTAGGCCTTCATCTTTTCCTCTTACCTGGCAGCTCCATCCTTAGCATCCTTCTTCGAATATACCCAGCATCCCTCCTCAGCACATGTCCAAACCAATGCAATCATGCCTCTCTAGCTTTGTCTCCAAACTGTCCAACCTGAGCTGACCCTATAATATACTAATTTCAAATTCTGTCCATCCTCATCACACCCAATGCAAATTTTAACATCTTTAACTCTGCCACCT
The DNA here is from genome assembly GCF_019279795.1 of Protopterus annectens. Lineage (NCBI taxonomy): Eukaryota > Metazoa > Chordata > Ceratodontiformes > Protopteridae > Protopterus > Protopterus annectens. The sequence continues at coordinate 782,987,851 of NC_056750.1, read as the reverse complement.
GCAGCTCTGACTCCTGTCTTTCTGTCAGTGCCTCCGTCTCCAACCCATATAACATAGCTGGTCTCACTACTATCTTATAGACCTTCCTTTCACTCTTACTGGTACCCTTCTGTCACAAATCACTCCTGACACTCTTCTCCACCTACTTTACCCTGCTTGCACTCTCTTCTTCAACTCTTTTCCACACTCACTGTAACTCTGAACTGTTGATCCCAAGTATTTAA